>NC_080675.1:361141-640905 GCF_030445035.2 Dasypus novemcinctus | reverse complement strand
TGGGAGCCGGGGGGCACAGGCAGGCCAGGAGCACCTGGGAGCCGGGGGGGGGGAGGCACAGGCAGGCCAGGGGTACCTGGGAGCCGGGGGGGGGGGGGCACAGGCAGGCCAGGAGCACCTGGGAGCCGGGGGGGGGCACAGGCAGGCCAGGAGCACCTGGGAGCCGGGGGGGGAGGCACAGGCAGGCCAGGGGTACCTGGGAGCCGGGGGGGGGCACAGGCAGGCCAGGGGTACCTGGGAGCCGGGGGGGCACAGGCAGGCCAGGAGCACCTGGGAGCTGGGGGGGGGGGGGCACAGGCAGGCCAGGGGTACCTGGGAGCCGGGGGGGGGGCACAGGCAGGCCAGGAGCACCTGGGAACTGGGGGGGCACACAGGCAGGCCAGGAGCACCTGGGAGCTGGGGGGGGGGCACAGGCAGGCCAGAAGCACCTGGGAGCTGGGGGGGGGGCACAGGCAGGCCAGGAGCACCTGGGCGCCGGGGGGGCACAGGCAGGCCAGCGGTACCTGGGAGCCGGGGGGGGAGGCACAGGCAGGCCAGGAGCACCTGGGAGCCAGGGGGGCACAGGCAGGCCAGGAGCACCTGGGAGCCGGGGGGGGGGGGGGCACAGGCAGGCCAGGAGCACCTGGGCGCCGGGGGGGCACAGGCAGGCCAGGGGTACCTGGGAGCCGGGGGGGGGGGCACAGGAAGGCCAGGGGTACCTGGGAGCCGGGGGGGCACAGGCAGGCCAGGAGCACCTGGGAGCCGGGGGGGCACAGGCAGGCCAGGGGTACCTGGGAGCCGGGGGGGAGGCACAGGCAGGCCAGGAGCACCTGGGAGCCGGGGGGGAGGCACAGGCAGGCCAGGAGCACCTGGGAGCCAGGGGGGCACAGGCAGGCCAGGAGCACCTGGGCGCCGGGGGGGCACAGGCAGGCCAGGGGTACCTGGGAGCCGGGGGGGAGGCACAGGCAGGCCAGGGGTACCTGGGAGCCGGGGGGGCACAGGCAGGCCAGGGGCACCTGGGAGCCGGGGAGGGGGCCACAGGCAGGCCAGGAGCACCTGGGAGCTGGGGGGGCACACAGGCAGGCCAGGAGCACCTGGGAGCTGGGGGGGCACACAGGCAGACCAGGGGTACCTGGGAGCCGGGGGGGCACAGGCAGGCCAGGGGTACCTGGGCGCCGGGGGGGGGGGCACAGGCAGGCCAGGGGCACCTGGGAGTCGGGGGGGGGGGGGGCACAGGCAGGCCAGGGGCACCTGGGAGTCGGGGGGGGGCACAGGCAGGCCCGGGGTACCTGGGGCTGCCCCTCGGCCGCCGTGCTGAGGTGGGAGCTTACAGGAACAAATGCTGCTGCCCCCCCCTTGCCCCACACCACCACTGAACCCACACCCAGCCGGAAGGGAGACACCTACAGACGGAGAAACTGAGGCCCAGCAGTCCTGGGACTGCCTGGCGCAGCCTCAGACTCTGGCTGCTGCCGCCCTCCCCTCCCAGAACCCCCTGCGTCCTGCGCCGATGCCCCAGGACAGGCCTCGCCTCCACCCCCCGCCCTCAGGGGTGCCCCCTACTCCCCACCCCAGGCTTCCACTGCTCCCCCTTGCCCGCTGGCACGTCAACGCCAGTGGCCCAGGTCTCCAAGCCAGGGGGCCCCCAGACCAAACCCGCAGCAGCTCCTCCCCTGGACAGCCCACGATGCCCACCCAAGCTCAGGCCAGAGCCCCAAGCTGCCCCCGCCCCCTCCATCCTCTGGGGTGAAGACACCTCCATGCCCCTCTGACCTCCCCCTACCCCCAGGGCCACCAGGACCCGCTGCAGCCGCAGGGCACAGAGGCCTGCCCCTCCAGGCTCCCAGGCGCCCACCTCCCACCCCCAGAGCCCCTGCTCGGCCTCCGCATGCGCCCTGCGCCCAGCCCCTCCACCGTGCCCCTCGCCCACCCCGCCGCCCTCCAGCCCCCGCTCCTGCAGCCGCCCCCACGCCTGCCCCCTGGCTTTCACACGCCCTGCGCTGCCTCCGGGGACAGCCACGGCACCTGCTCCTGCCTGACGCGCATGCGTGTTTCACGACTGTGCCGGGCCCAGACCTGGAAGCGACGACCCCGGCCCCCGTGAGCTCGGGGAAGACGGTAAAGTGAGGGGCCGGGGGCTTGGGGACAGAAGGGCCAGGAAGAGGTGCCGTTGGAGCAGACGCCGTGGACAGCCGGGGAGAAAACGGGGCCGAGGGACGGACAGTCCAGGCAGAGGCCGGAGGGGTGGCTGGGGCGGCGAGGGGGCCCACGCGGCCAGGAGAGGCCGGGCGACGGGACGGGGTGTGGGGTGCAGAACGCAGAGGCGGCGGGCCCGGGACGGACTCGATGACACTGTGCGGGACACGTGGTGCTGTGCACAAAGACGCAGCCCCGCAGCCAACGCAGGGGGACCACCTGCTGCGAGCCACACCCACCCACGGGGCAGGCCCGCCCACCGGGCAGGGCAGTGGAGGCCGGGCCGGGGACCCCCAGGCCCTGGGCTCCGGCGCGGGGGCTCCCACCGGCTCCCAGGAAGCCCCGGGCGGGTGCTCAGGTTACGCCACCTCGCGGGGCCCGGGCTCCAGTTTCCTGCTCCCGTGGGGACACGGACGCGCACCGCCCGCCAGCTGGCCTCCCGCACCTGGACGGCAGGAGTCACCTGGGGAGAGAGGAGCCGGGCGCAGCACCCAGCAGCCCCCCCCGCCCCTTGGCCAGCCCACCTCCCGGGCCTGCTGCCCCCGCCCCATGGCTCGGCGCTCACCCCCACAGAGCGGACTCTCGTCCTTGCCCTTCCCACGTCACGTGATCCAAAAGGGGGACGTCAACCCCAACCCCTCCAGGGCCAGCGGAGCCCCTAGGGCTGTGGGAGGGCCTGGGCACCAGCGGGCGGGGGCTGGGGGACCAGGTGGTGCAGTGGGGTCTGGGGGCTGCAGTCTGGGTACAGAGTGCCATAGGGACAATAGGAGCTGGGAGGAGAGTGCACTGGGCGGGGGAGGGGTTGGCAGGGAAGGGGGCTGGGGCAGTGGGGGGACTGGCAGGGAAGGGGGCTGGCAGGGAAGGGGGCTGGCAGGGAAGGGGGCTGGAAGAGGAAGGGGCTGGGGAGGCGGGGGGGGCTGGCAGGAGAGGGGGCTGGGGAGGCAAGGGGCTGGCAAGATAGGGGGCTGGGACGGTGGGAGGGCTGGCAAGAGAGGGGGCTGGGGAGGCAGGGGCCTGGCAGGGGAGGGGGTTGGGGAGGCAAAGGGCTGGCAAAATAGGGGGCTGGGACGGTGGGGGGCTGGCAGAGAGGGGGCAGGAGAGGGGGCTGGCAGGAGGGGCTGGCAGGGAAGGGGGCTGGGGAGGCAGGGGCCTGGCAGGGGAGGGGGTTGGGGAGGCAAGGGGCTGGCAAAATAGGGGGCTGGGATGGTGGGGGGGCTGGCAGGAGAGGGGGCTGGCAGGGAAGGGGGCTGGGGAGGCAGGGGCCTGGCAGGGGAGGGAGCTGGGGTGGTGGGGGGGCTGGCAGGGGAGAGGGCTGGGGAGGTGGGAGGCCGGCAGGGGAGGGGCCTGGGGCAGCGGGGGACGCGGGTGGGCGTTGGCAGGGTACAGCGGGGGCAGCTCAGAGTCCTGCACGCCCACCCTGGCTTCCCAGCAAGCAGGGTCACCACGCCAAGCCCTCCTCCCACGCCAGCCCAAGTAGGGCTACCGGCCGGCCTGCGCCCAGAGCCCACCCAGGGAAGGGCCCGGTCTTCTTCCAGCAAGCGCACCCAGACCACCCACGGGCCCCAGCCAGGCGCACTGGGTCCCCAGCCTGGACCGAGGCGGAGTCCCAAGTGTGACGGAGCAGCAGCCAGACACGGAGACGCACAGGGCAGGCAGCTGGGACGCTGGAGCGCGGGCACTGCCTCCTGGCCCAATGCCCGAGGCCCACGACCCCGGCCTGAGCCCTTCCCACTGCGTCTGTGTCTGGCCCCCCGCGGGGCACAGCTCTGGGTGCCGGCGCAGGAGCTCCAGGCAGATACGTTTCCTGAAACCGGAGCCGTGGAGAGCTTGGCTACCATTGTCACCGGCAGGAGAGCGGGGAGCCTCCGAGGCCACCCCAGGCAGGGACCCCAACCCCAGGGCTAGGCCCGAGACACCCCCCAGACCCGCCATCCTGGCTAGGCCTCGGGGTTCCCCCCTGGAAAGAGGGAGAGCACCCAAGCTCTCCAAGCACCTCCCTGCAAAGCCCGTCCAGCCCAGACCCGGGCTCGGGAGGACAGGGACCTCGGCTCCGGCCTGGGGTCCAGGATTGGGACCACCGTGGAGCAGCCCAAGCAGGTCCTGCGAGCCGGGTGCCCCAGTGGTCCCTGCTGCAGACCTTCAAGCACCTGCTCACTGCTCGGCAGGCTCGCCGCTCCCACCCGCCCCGAGCCCAGGGACTGAGCCCCCGAAACACTTCCAGACCTCCCGGGGGCTGGGCGTGGAGTCTTCACCGTGCCCAAGTGCCAATGACGCCTCCCGCCGCCATCCTGAGCCTTCAGGACGGCCCCGCGCAGCAGAGCAAGGGTGTGGCACCGAGCAGACTGGGGACACGGGGGAGGGGGGTGTGGGGGCCGCCCTGAGCCCGTGACCAGGACCCCAGGGCTGGGGACACAGGAAGGAGGGCGCTCCCGGCCCAAAGCCTGGCAACGTCTCCCCAGCGCCCCTCGGGGTGGAAGGTGCTGCAGGGCACAGAGCCCCTCCCCCACAGCATCGCGCCAGGGCCAGCAGCCCCCGGGGCCGAGAGGGTCTCCGAGAGGAAGGACAGAAGCAGGAGAGCAGGTGCCTGGGGCCCGAGGAGCCCTGCAGGCAGGGGCGGCTCAGGCCTCCCAGCGCGGCCACGGCGTCCTGAGGTGGGTGAGTGGGAGGGGACCAGACCCCCCAGCCCCCAGCTCCTTCCAAGGGCCGGGCAGCACAGGGCGCAGTCAGCCGGCCCGGCCCCCACGGCACCAGGCTCGGTGTCCGCCCCCAGGCCCCCTGCACTCACCTGGGCCCGTCTGTGGGCAGCACCACCCAAGGGGCGGGGCAGCGGCTACACCCACACCGAGCCCACGGCGCCTGCCAGCCCTCCCCTGTGCATACCACGCCGCGAACACACAGGGGCCCCTGCCCATCTCAGGCAGCGCGTCCTCAAGAGCAGGCAGCCGGCCCAGGCGAGGGAGCACCGCACCCCACCCCAGTAGGCCTACGGGTGCCTCCTCCCCACCCAAGGCTCTGGCCACGCGTGTTCAGGCCAGGTGCAGCGCAGGGCACAGGCCGAGGGCCAGTCGCAGGGCAGGGGCGGACCCCACCTGGACTCCCCAGGCCCAGGGAGCGGCGCCTCCAGTCCTTCCACGGCCGGCCCACCCTTCCATCTCCAGCCGCCTTCCAGGCCCCCTCCCACCCCATCCGTTCCAAGCTGGCCCGGGGTGGTGTGCGCCGCTCCTGTGACCTGAGCCCCCTCCCCATGCCCAGGGGCTAGAGCCGCCCCACAGCCGGAAGACAGAGCTATCCACACGGGCCTTGCTCTCCCCGTGGGTGCCAGGTGCTGCGGTGGGCGCCAGGTTCTGGAGCGGTGCAGAGCAGCACAGCCGCCAAACTGGGACGGCGTGGCCACAGGGGCTGCCAGCAGATCGGAAATACCACGGGGCTGGCATCGCCATGGCGGCTCTGCGCCACCGCATGGCACGTGGGAAGGGGGTAGGCGGGGATGGGAGCCGCCCCCCCAGGTACCAGCACCCAACCCTGGGGAAGACAGGCGGGCAGGGGAAGGGGGCGAGCTGGCCCCGAAAGCGAGGCTCCCGGGCCTGCCCGGTCCCGCTCGAGCGAGGGGGCGGCCGGAGGGCTGGGGGAGGGCCACGAGGGCCACGCGTCAGCCCGCCACATTCCTCCAAGGCCTCCCTGCCCCCACGCCCGCCGCTGCCAACTCGAGCAGAAAACACATCCCCAGGTAGCGATTTGGAGCTGCGCTGGCGCCGGCCCAAGCAAAAATGACAGGCCGCGGGTCCTGCTCAGACCTGCCTGCGCCACGGCTGCGGGGGCGCCCAGGGCTGGGCCGGCTGCAGCCGCCCGGGGCCTGCGCCATGCCCGCTGCCCTTCCCACCACTGGGATGAGGGAGACCAGGGAGGGGGCGGCCAGAGGGGGTGCGGCCCTTGAAGTGGGGGCCAAGACTCTGGCCCCGAGCCTCCCGCAGGCTGGGCCAGCGAGGCCCCAGTGGGGCCGCGCCCAGGGTCCGGCCACGTGGTGAGGCCCCGTCCCCAGCTCCTCAGCTTCTCCTAGGCTCGCCCACAGACCCCAGCCTGATTCTCCATGCCAGCGCCCGCGTGGCAGCACCCTGTCTCATTACTGCCTGCACCCCACTTCAGCTCTAAGGTCTCCCGGAGCTGTGTGCCCCTGTGCACCATGACCAGAAATGCCCAGCACTAAGGAAACCTGAGGGGCCCACACAGGCCTCCCACGAGCTCCAGGAGCAGCAGCCGCTGCCTGCAGCCCCCAGCTCCCCCCCCTCCTCCAGCCCCTCCCGCCTGCCCAGCCACCCTCAAAGGCAGGGAGGGCTCCCCTCGCTCACCTAGCCCCTCCCAAAAGGGAACACGACCCCCCCCACCCCAACACTAGCCCAACAAGGGGGCAGAGAAGAGAAGGTCGCAGCACCTGGGACCCGGGGCCCCCCGGGGCTCAGCGCGGCGCGCTCGCGCACCCAGCCCTCCTGGGCACGGCCCCCGGGCATCCGGGAAACGGCGGGGCGGGCGCAGGCTGGCGGCGGGCCCGGGGCGGCTCCGCCAGGGCCTGCCCCGGACCAGCCCCAGCACGCGCGGTGCACAAGCCTCCGCGGCCTGCCCCGGCCCCAGGCGCCCCGCCGCGCCTCCCCGCCAGGGCAGCCACGCGCAGCGCGACGCAGCACACGCCGCGGGACGCCGCGCACACGGGCCGGGGCAGTCCACGAGGCCAGACCGGCCCACGAGGCCAGCCCGCCGCCGGACGCCCCGCCGCCGCCCCCACCGGGCCCACGCCGCGGCCCCGCGCGCCCACGTGGCCGCGGCGTAGACGGCGCCCCCACAAAGCGCACGCCCCGAGCCGGCCGCGGCGCCCCCTGCCGGCCCAGCCGCGTCGGGCGAGCGCGCGCCGGGGCCTAGGCCGCAGGTGCCGGGCGCGCCCCGGGCGGCCGCGGGGCAGGGGCGGCGGCGCGGCCCACGGAGGCCCGGGCGGCGGCGCGCGGGGACGCGAGCGCAGCACGAGGGGCGCGCGGGGCGGCGAGCACGTACCGGCCAGGCGAACTGGAAGGGGATGACGACGAGGCCCGGGTCCTGGTCGCCGCCGGCCCGCGCCCGGGCCCGTGCCCGCGCTCGCTCCCCCGCGGGAGCCGCCGGCGGCAGGTGGAAGGAGTTGCCGCCCAGCACGGGCGTGGCGCCGTGGCCGTAGCTGCAGGGCCCCGTGGGCGTCACCTTGGCCTGGTACTCCTTGAGGCACACGCGCACGTACGTGTCGCACTCGTCGTGGCCGCAGCCCCCCGCGCGCGTCGTCCGGCCGTCGCCGTCACAGCAGGCGCCGCTCAGCAGCTCGCCATTCACGTTCCGAAGCGCGCTCAGCTGCAGCTCGAAATAGCCCATGGGCCGCGCCGCCTAAAAATAAGGCCGCGGGAGCCGGGAGGGAGGCGCGGGCCGGGGTCGGCGGGCCCGGAAACGCCGCCCCGCCCCCACCCGCCCGCGCCCGCGGCGGCGCGCGCCCCGAGGACTGCGCGCTCGGCCGCGGCGGCGCCCGGAGGCGGTGCCCGCCCGGCCCCGAGGGGCTGCGGTGCGCCCCGTCCCGCGCCCCCGCCCGCCGCCGCCGCGCCCGCCTCACCTGCACGCAGAGCGCCAGCAGCAGCAGCGGCAGCCGGGGCCCGCGCCCCCGGGCCCGCGCCCGCATCGCCGCCGCGGCCCGCCGCCCGCCGGGCCCCCGCCGCCGCCGCCCGCGCCCGGCCCCGGCCGCCCGCGCCCGCGGCCTCGCCCGCCCGCCCTCCGAGCGCCGGCGGCGGGGGCAGCGGCGGCGGCGGGCGGGGTCTAGCGGCGCGAGCCCGGGCGAGCGGCCGGCGGCGGCGGGCGGCAGGGGCGGCGGCGGCTGCGGCTCCCGAGCTCCCGCGCCCGCGACCCGGCCCGGCTCCCCACGCGGCGGCGGCGGCGGCGGCGGCGGCGGGTCCGGCCTCGGCTCTGCTCGCCCGCGCTCCCGGCGCCCGCAGCCCGCAAGTTCGGGCCGAGACTGACAGCTCGCTCGCCCATTCGTCACCCGCGCACCTGCATATGCATGAGGGGGCGGGGCCGCGCGCGGGGTGGGGCCGGGCCGGGGGCGCCCGGGACTTTAAAGGCGGCCGCGGGCGCCGCCTCCCCGCGCCGGGCCGGGCGCGCGCCGCCCGCCGCTCCCGCGCCTCCCGGGGCGCTCGGGGGCTCCGCGGACCGCAACGCCAGGGCCGGAGGGGCGGGGGCGGCCTCGCCTGGCCCACGCGAGCCCCCCGGGGTCGGGAGCCGGGGGGCTGGGGAGCCCCTGGGGTCGCCGCGGCCGCCCCCTCCATCGGCGCGCCCCGGCCGTCGCCTGTCCCCGCGCAGAGGCCGCCGCCTTCGCGCACCGGGTGGGGCCGGCGCCTCTGCGCGCCCGCCTGCCCGGGGAGCCCCCAGCCCCGCGCCGCTCCCGCCTCCCCGACCGCAGGGGGCGCTGCTCCCCGCCGACGCCCCTCCCGCCCGCGCCTCTCGCCTGCCCGGCAGCGGGTCGCCTCCGCCGGGAGCTGCGCCGCCTGCTCGGCGAGGGCGCGGGTGGCCGGGCCGTGCCCTCGAGGGACGCCCAGCACGCGGGTCCGGGGTGGCAACGGGAGGAGCAAGGCCCGCGCGGCCCGGCGGGAAGCTCAAGGGCGCCCCTGCCCCGCCCTGCGCCCTTGTCTCTAGACCTCGCCCCCCACCCCACTGAGGGGCGTCCCTGGCCGAGGCTGCCGGCCACCTTGGCACTTAGGGAGGCCGGTGCCAGCTGGCGGGCCCATCATCACCTCCAGTACCAAGCAGGCCTCTCCCCAGGGCCCCACGCAGCCAATCCCTGCGAGGGGGCTGACTCCGGGGCTCCGAGGGCACAGACCACCGCCTGGAGAGCTTCCCGGGGGATGGAGCCTGAAGGAGGCCTGGTACTGGCCAGGTCCTGAGCTCGCAGTGCCACGGAGGGCACAGGCCACTCTCACTGGCATGGACAGGACGCCACCCCCCAGGCCCGAGGGGCGGGCCAGGCCTGTAGAGCTTCCCCTCCAGACCCCACTCTCCACCCAACTGTCCCCCACCTTAGCAACCCCCTCGAGGTCGCAGAGCTGCAGGAGCAGCTGGGGACCCTTGATAGCAGGGGCCAGCGTCCCCCACCCGTGCCCAGAGGTGGGGAGGCTGGGTGGGGGCAGGACACAAGGCAGGCACAGCCACAGGCAGTGACCCCTGCCAAACGAGGGAATGCTAGGCTAGGGTCAGCATCCTCCTGAGCAGTGGGCAGGAGTCCTGCCTGGGGAGGGGGCTTGCTGGGGACACTCCTCCCTTTTGCTCTGGTGGGGGGTACTTAGAGAGGGGGCGTCTCAAGAGCTCCCTCTCCTCCACCTGCCCCTGGCCCATCCCCAGGGAGCTCCTAGTGGGGTGGACAGAAGACGTGGACGAAGGACCCAGAAGGGCAAATGGCAGGGCTGAGGCAGAGGCACAAACCCAGGGGGCTGGGGGCTCTGCTGAGATCCAGGGGGCAGGCAAGAGTCCGTCCAGCATGGAGCTGGGACAGCACGTGCAAAGGCCCTGGGCCTGAGTGCTGAGCCTAATGCAGGCACGTGGGCAAGCTCAGTGATCCAGGCAGAGGCGTGAGGCACAGGTGAGTATGGGTGGCCGGTGCAGGGCCACGCTCGACCTCGACCAGCCTTCCTGCCAAGGGCAGGGCAAGTCCCAGAAGGCAACTGATGTACGTTTTCACAAAGATTCCTGGCTACTGAGGGAGGGGCATCACGGAGCAAGGACGTGGGCAGGGAGGTCTGTCTGCGGCCTCTGCCCTTGCGCAGGTGACGGGCTGGTGACTGCACCAGGGCCCGGCAGTGGATGCCACGGGCAGGGGGATTCCAGGGTAAGAGATGGAGTCGACAGACCCATTCCCTGGCGGCCCCTGGCCCTGCCCCCGCCCCTCTGCACCCACCTCCCAGGTTCCCGCTGGAAGGAAAGGACTCTGTCCACCAGCTCACTCCTGACCGGTGGGGGTTCCAGAAGCTTCCTCGGCTCCATCTCAGGATGACCTGCTCCCGTGTGGGCAGCTCAAACTGTCAGGAAATTCAGCCTCCCTGGAGCCCTCCCTGCTGGCCCGTCCTGCAGAGCTGGGGGTCAGGCTCCCTGGGCCCCGAGCAGCCCCCGCCCAGCCCGCTGCCTCCCTGTCCAGGGCGCAGAAGCTGCTGGGGCATCCTTTCCCCTCCTCCCCCCAACGGGGCCTGGGGGGCTGGGGGGCGGAAGACAGCCCACCTGTGCTCGGGAGGGGCTGGCACAGCCGCGGGAGGGGCGCCGGCCTCTGCACCCAGCTTTTCCATGGAGTCGCAGGGCCGGGGGGGTCTCCAATGAGGCCTCCACCACCTGTGCTGAGTAGGCTCAAAATACCTCGAGACCCCCGGGCCAGGGTTCCTGGCCCCCTGCCCAGCCAAGCTGCCTCTTCCCAACAAGCTCCCCCCGCCCCGTTCTGGGTCCACCCCGCAGTCTCCAGGCTGAAGGGGCTCCCTCGCAACCTCCCAGCTCAGGGGAGGGCTCAGTCGTGCTCTCAGCCGGGCACGGCATGGGTGGGGTTGCTCAGCCCAGCCAGGGGCTTCGGGTCAGGAGGGGTCCCTGGGGCCTGGCCTGGGCACAGCCTGCCCGGGCTCTGGGCAGAGCCGGTGGGCCTCAGCACGAGCCGTGCTTCCACCGTCCTGCAGTGCTAAATATAGCGGCCGGGGAGGGGAGTTTCCGGTTACACCCCCCCCCCCCAAGTGCCGGGAAATCGATGCCAGCTCCATTAGGCCCGCAGCGGTGCCGGCCAGCCTGCCCATCCGGCCGCAGGGCCGTGAGGGGCCTGGAGGAGGCCCAGGACACCTCATCGCCGCCGGCCCCCCCAGCAGCGCCAGGCCCTCCAGGCTGGCACCGGGGCTGCCCTGCAGCTCGCTCTCCAGGCCCCATGGGCAGGGCGAGGCTGGGGCTGGGCAAGGGGTACAGCCTCTCCCCAGCAGCCCTGCTGCTCGCCCGCCTGGACTCCCAGGAGGCCCCACCTGGGCGGCCCCACCTCGGTCCCAGGCCGCATTTGCATACAGGTGGCGCTGCCGTGGGCGCCAGGCCCATGGGCTGTCCAGCACTGTGCCGCAGGGGCCCCTCTTCCACTTCCGGCCAGGCTCAGCCAGGAGGCTCCCGGCCCGAGGTAGGGGGGGCCTGGGGACCCCACCCCGCGCTCTCGCGAGGGGTCTGCCTACAGCAGGCGTGCAGGAGGGCAGGCGCCCCCAGCCGAGAGCGAGGGGCCACCCCCGGACGCCGACTGTCCGGGCCAAGCCAGGGGCGGGGTGCGCGCTCCGCGCCCCCACTGAATGCCATCCTGTCAGCACGGGGGGGGGCACGGGGCGCCAGGTGCGAGGTGACGCCCCAGTGCCCCCCAACTGCCACATTCCAGGCTGTCTCCCCACCTCGCCACACCCCAGGTTTGGGGGACTCTGGGGAAGGGGTGGGCGGCACCCCCACCTCAAGGGGCCCCGGGCTGCAGACCCCATCACCACGCTGATGTCGGCAGCGATCGGATCTGCGGCCCAGGCCCCCTGCCCGCGGGGGCCCTGTCGCGTGCCTGGGCCCCTGGACCGAGCAGCTGCTGGACTGAGGCCCGCTGTGGCCCTCTGCGCGTGAAGGGGAAGGGGTGTGGGGCGATGGCCCCAAGCCATGTGCAGCCCGCGCCCTTCGGGAGACGGCGGAGGGGGCAGGGGCAGGGCAGGGACACACACCAGGGGCCAGCGGAGCCCAGGCGGGGCCCAGCACCCATGCCCCTGGCCCAAGTCGAGGGGGCTGCTTGATGGCCCCCGCCCAGGGCAGACCTGCAGAGACCTCCCTGCACACCCCGCAGGCAGGGCCAGGCGTCCCAGCTCAGCCAGGGACACCCCCAGGCCGGGGCGCGTGAGGACAGAGACGCTTCGCTTGCTCCCAGAGTTCGGAGCTGGCGGCTGCAGGCATGCGCTTGCATTGTCCCCTCCTCGGGCCGCTTCCTGGGCCACATCTGGGGTTCGGGGACGAGGGTTCCACAGAGCGCGCCCCTCTGCAGCATCGGTCACCCAGAGCTACTGAGGCCCACCTGGGGGGCCACACTCCCTCCACCCTCCCCACGTCAGTGGCCACAGCCCCTCCACCCTCTCCCAGGTCAGTGGGTGCGAGCAGACAAGCCAGAGCTACCCGAGCTTTTATTGGGCCTGCAGGGCGGGGGGACGCAGGGCAGGCCGGCCCCTGCCTGGACCCCTGGAGTCTCACCGGGGACCCGGGCCGGGGTCCACGTGGCTGAGGAACCACGAGATGCCGAAGATGACGCCGAGGGTCTTGGGGACGTCGGG
The DNA here is from genome assembly GCF_030445035.2 of Dasypus novemcinctus. NCBI lineage: Eukaryota > Metazoa > Chordata > Mammalia > Cingulata > Dasypodidae > Dasypus > Dasypus novemcinctus. The sequence continues at coordinate 628,387 of NC_080675.1, read as the reverse complement.
GTCGTCCACGAAGGCCTGGGCACCGTCCAGGGGCAGGTGCACGACCTCGATGAGCTCGCCCTCCTCCTCCAGGCCCCCGCCCGGGCCCCCCCGCGCGGCGTCGGCCACCTCCGCGAAGAACATGGTCTGGCTGGAGCCGGTCAGCCCTACCCCAGACCTGCAGGGAGAACGGGGGACAGGGTCTGCTCGGCTACCCGCGAGGCCCTCCCGCCCCCACCACCTCCCTCCAGCAGGCCGGCCGCTAGGACGCCTGCCGCACCTGGAGACCCCCTGCCCTGTAACCTGCCCCCTTGAGCATGGGCTTTGACCACGTGATATGAGAAAGGGCACTTTTGAGACGGCCTCCTGGGTGGGCCTGGCCTGACCTGGCGAGGTCTCCTGTGGCCCCAGGGCTGACCGCACTCCACGGCCAGGGGGCAGGGAGCTCGGTCCCACAGCCACACGCATAGGCGCCTGGGAGGTGGCCCTGGCGTCCAGCAGCCCTGCCAGCAGATGGCCGCAGCCCGGCCAGTCCCTCAGCAGGGACCCAGCCCACCCGCGCGCAGACCCCGGACGCCTGCAAGCGGCGAGAAGAGACACGCCTTGAGCCACTGCGCCCGTGGCATGTCGTCACGCCGCACGGGGAAGCAGCCCGGCCCGCAGAGCTACATGCTGCGCCCTTGGCCGGGCTGGCTGGGGGCAGGGGCAGCCCCAGCAGGCCTGAGCCCCGAGCCCCCCATGCGGGACCCAAGTCGCAGGCTGGGAACACGCAGGGCCGGGGAACCAGGCCAGCGTGTCCTCCCTGAGAGGGCAAGGGCGGCAGGAGGGGCCAGGCGCTGGCCAGTGGGCAGGATGGCAGTAGTGCCCGGTGTCCGGGAGGGGACCAGGCCTGTGGCCCGGGAGGGGCCACCGGGGGCGTGCGCCCAGGCCTGACGGAGGTCCCTCCAGGCGGGCAGGAGCAGGTCCCGTCCCCGGCCCCCGCCTGCCCGGCAGCTCCAGCTGCTTCCTCCGCGCCTCCAGCCCTTATCTCCACAGCCCCTTCCTGAGGGCCGCCGCCGGCGCTGCCTTTGATGGAGGCCCGGCCCGGCGCTTCCGCTCCGCTTCCGCAGCCTGAGGCCAGAGCCTGCCCCAATCTCGGCTGCCCGCTTGTCGCCGGGTGTCCTCAGGGCCCTTCTCCGCCCCGGGCCTCAGCTGGCCACCTGTCACCTGTCACCTGTCCCCGGCGGGTGGGAAACCGCTCGCCTGGCAGGCCCGCAGCCACGGCACCCGGACCACCACTCGCGCCCTCCTCCTCTCCGCGGGGCGCCGGGGGCTGACCCTCCTAGCCTCTGCTCCCGCCACCCTCCCCGCCCGCTGGCCACGAGGCCCCGGAGCAGGGCGGCCCCAGGCCGGCCAAGGAGGACGCACGGGAGGTCGGGCCTGCCCCATCAGGCCCACGCCGTCCCCCTCGGGGGGGAAATCCTGCCTCTGACGAGGAGGCTCCCAGGCCACCCCCTGCCGCGCACGGGGTGTGCAGCATGAGGGGGGTCAGAGGCCGGGGGCTGCCCCTGCTCTCAGCCCAGGGGCCAGGGGCACGGGCAGGGAGCCTTGAGGCCCGGAAGCCACCTGCCAGGCCTTGGAGGGGTGCGCTGGGGGCAACGTGGGCTTCTGCCCCTTCCCCCGCGGGCCCCCCACCCCTCCCCCATTCCTAAGCCGCCCGGAGGACAGATCCGTGGCTCGCCCCGCCCCCCGCCGCCGGCCTTAATCCCACAGGAAGTAGCGGCATCTGTCAGCAGCAGCTGCCACCCGGAGCCCGGCCCCACGTGGCGCGGGCCGCAGGGGGCCCGTGGGGCCCACCAGCGCCACGAGCGGCCCAGGGCCCAGGTTCCGGCCCTGAGTACCCTCCCCGCACGCCCCCACCGGCAGCCCCCCGAGCCCAGCTCCCACCCACCTGTACGAGGCGACCCGGCGCAGGTTGGACGGGGCCAGGCGGTAGCCGCACTCCTCCCAAGCCTCCTTGCACGCCACCTCCTCCAGAGAGAGCCCGGGCTGGTCCACGAGCCCGGCGCACAGCTCGTACGTGACGCCTGCCGCGCCGGGCAGCTCGGGCAGTGGCCGCGGCGCGTCCTGCTCTGCGGTGGCCAGGGACCCTGGGAAGTGGCGCTCCACCTCGCCGGCATACACGGCTGGGGGGGCGGGGCACGGTGGTCACGGCCCCCACCCACGCCCCCATCACCGCCTCAGGACCCCCGGCCCCGCAGCCCCCCGGCTCGCACCCCGGCCCCGCAGCCCCCCGGCCCCGCACCCCGGCCCTCACCCGGCCGGAACTGCTTCACCAGCACGAGGCTCCGCAGGGTCTGGTTGAAAATCAGGACCGCGACGCTGCAAGAGGGGCGAGGGGCGGGGGGCGGGGGCACGCTCACACAGCAGCACCCCCGCTGGCCTGGGCTCCCGCCCCGCCAGACACACCCATCTCCCCTTCCCTCTCTGTAGCCCGGGAGGGCTGGACCTCTTGCTCTGGTGGGGAAACTGAGGCCCAGGCCGGGCAGGGCCACACGCTCAGGGCCAGGCCACGCCCACTGCACTCCGGCCAGATGGGGGGTGGCTGGAGAAGGACGGCTGGGCAGCTGAGGCCGGGGGCTGGTGGGACACAGCCGCCCCCAGCCGCCCGCCGCGAGCCACGTCCCTGTCCAGCCCAGGCCCCGACGCCAGGGCACGCGGGCGCCAGGACGGCCACTCCCAGCCCCGGCCACAGCGGCTGAGCAGGGCAGGCCCAGCCCTGGAATACAGGCACGGCTGACCCCTCGTCCTGGGACACAGGCACAGCTGGCCCCTTGTCCTGGGACACAGGCACAGCTGGCCCCTCCCCTGGCCCCAGGTCCCGCGGGCACCGTCCCGGCCACGGGGCTCTCACCTGTCGTGCGTCCTCATGAAGTCCCACGACTTCCGGACGCCGTTCTGAAAGAGGCACAGCAGCGGTCAGGGTGGGCAAGAGGAGGCCCTGGGGAGGCCGGACAGCCCCTGCAGCGTCAGACCCGACCCAGGGAGGCCACCGGGCCCACGGGGCCGGGCTGTGGCAGGGGTAGGGGAGGCAGGAGGCAGCCGGAGCTGAGTGGGGTGGTCGAGGACGGCCGGGCACTGCAAGGGTGAGGCAGAGAACCAGGGCAAAGGGTGCAAACGGTGTCCCAGGCACAGCACAGGGCACAGCGCCAGGCACGAGGGCGTGGAAGGAGGCATACGCTGTCACCAAGTGAGGGAAGGACAGGGGTGACTGGGCAGAACGGAGGCTGGGGAGACGGGAGGGGCGGGCCAGCCCAGGAGCGGGTCACCCACCGTCCTTGGCGATTCCATGGTGGGGACCAGACCGTGAAGTTTGGGGGGGGCAGCCACAACACCAGGGACACCCACCCCCTGTTCATGGCTCTGGCCACCTCTTGTGTGAATGTGGCCCCACGGCCACGCTGCGCCCTGGTTCTGGGCACTGGACAAAGAGGTGGGCAGGACAGGACCAGGGCAGGACAACTCAGGGTGGATGGCTCCAGCCATGAGGGGCACAAGGGACCCAAACCCAGCCAGGCGGATGCTGCTGGGCAAGGCAGCTCCCACTCGAGGGCCAGCGAGGCCCTGAGGCCAGGCCAGGGGGCTGCAGCGGGCAGTGGCCATCCCACCTGGCCGTGTACCCTCCCCGAGGGGGCCCTGCTGCTGGGGCTGGGACCTGGGCTGACGGTCGTTGGTCAGCTCTGGGGCACTGAGGGCCACGGCCCTCCCCATGGGGCTCCATCCAGGTGGGAGACACAGGAAAGGCAGCAAGGCCGCTGGAGGGCTGGGGGCCCCGTGAGGGCTTCCTGAGGTGGCCGGCAGCTCGGGGGTGCACCCAGAGGCCGGTGGCCAGGGAGGGTGGGCAGGGGGCCTGGGCTCGGCCCGGAGGCAGAGGCGTTCCTGGGGGCCGGCGCTGGCAGCCTCTGTCTCCAGGGGAGGGCTCCGGTGCCCTGGGGTGAGCCGGGCTGCCCAGCTGGCTGTTGAGATGCCGCCCAGTAGGGCGAGCCCAGGCCTGCCCGACCGCCCAGGCCGGCCGCCCCCGCCTGCCGGCCCCGCGGCATCGGCCTCCTTCCGGTCAGTGTTGCCCCATGCGGGCTCAAGGACCCTCTCGGCTCTGAGTCCACCAGAAACTTAGGTCCAGCCAAGGCGGGGTCCAGGGGAAGGTCCAACAAGGCCCACTGAGGCCAGCAGCGCCTCCACGGGTCCCCAGGCCAAGGGCATGGGGCAGGCTGGGGGCGGAGCTGGCTGGGGGCGGAGCTGGCTGGGGGCGGAGCTGGCTGGGGGCGGGGCAGGCTGGGGGTGGAGCTGGCCGGCAGCGGTACCTGGGCTACAGTGAGTGGCCAGTGTCCACGGCTGCCGACAGAAGGTTGCCTGCCCCCTCCACCCCCATGTGCTGCAGGTGCCAGCTCAGCTCGTCAGCAGCGCCCGTCAGTGTGGCAGTGGAGAGCTCTGCAGTGGCAGCCCTCCCTGAGCCCACCGGTGCCCCCTGAGACCACCCTCCAGGGGCTGTGCAGCCAGAGCCAGTGACCTCACACCCACCAGTCCTGCCGGCCAGTGCCAGGGCCTGCTGCCCCAGGCCAGCCTTGCCATCCTGGGCCGTCCCTCCAGAGCCAAGAGGACAAGGAATGGTGGGGGGGGGGGGTGGCAGGGGAGGGGAAGAGCAGCCTCCACAGAGCTGCCCCCAAGGGGCTGGAGAGACGGGGAGGCCAGGGGAGCAGCAGGGCACAGCACCCGGGAGGCCTGAGCTGGCCGAGGCATGGGGGCTACCCTGCCCTGGCCAAGAGGGCACGGGGAGCTGTAGGCAGAGGCGGCCCTGGGGCAGGCGGCCCTGGGGCAGGTGAGGCCAGCACGGGGAGAGCAAAGGTGAGGCCCGGGCCACACAGCACCCAGCGAGAGCCTCCCAGAGGTGCGTGGGGGGCGGGGGGGCAATGGCCAGACTTGGAGACTGGGCCCCGTGTGTCCCCCACTCTTTACACGTGGCTCTGGGGGAACCTGTGGCTCTCCTGCCTGCTCCCCCAGGCCACTGTCCCCTGGCCTGCCCGGAACTCCTCCATCCCCCCCTCCGCCCAGATATCTCCTCCTTCGCGGCACCGCCGCCAGGCCGCCACCTCCGGGAAGCCTTCCCTGAACTCCGCCGCGCCCAGTGGGTTGCACTGCATAAAGGGACGGATGTGGACAGGGTGGCTTCCGCGGAGGGTTGAGCGGTCCCCCAAGCCGTCCCTCCAAGACCCGTCAGACGCTCGCCCTTTCGCGAACCTGCGATCCGCGGGGCAGAGGCGGGGCCCACGCGCAGAACTCGGGCGGGGGCGGGACCCGGAAGGGCCGCGGGCTCGGGGGGTCACCTGGCGGTAGTGCAGCGTGAGTGGGCGCAAGTAGGGCGAGGCGGCGCAGCTGCCCACGGCCGCCCCCTCGATGCGCTCCATGGCGCGGGGCGCGGGGCGCGGGGCCCGGGGCGGTGCGGGCGGGAGCGGGCGGTGCGGCCTCTGGGCATGCCCAGTGCGCGGGCGGGGCGGGGCGAGGGGGGCGGGATGCGGCGAGGCGGGGCGGGGCGAGGCTATGCGGGGCGGGGCGAGGCGGGGCGGGGCGCGCCTGCGGGGCGCGCCTGCGGGGCGCTGCGCGCAGGTGCGCGTGTGGAGTGGGTGGGCGCGCAGGTCCGGCAGGGGACTCGGGCTGCGGGTGGGGGTCCGGGGAGCCCGCGGGGCCGCGGAGAGAGGAGGGGGTCGCAAGAGCGGGTGGGCTGGACTCGGCCGGGCCTGAGACCTCTCCGGTGGGAAGCAGGGCTTGGCGATGCGGGGACTCCTACGGGGAGGCGGGAACAGCTCTGGGGGGACGTGACCGAGTTGGTGCCTCCCCGCCGGGGTGGCCAGAACCCCGAGGTTAGGTCCCGCAGGGAGGGGCGACAGCCCAGATGGAATGGCAGGAGACAAGTGGGCAGGTGATGCCCGCCGCCCCCTCCCCCAGCACAGGGAGGGGAGGAGGGGTCCTTGGGAGGGAATGGGTCCCAGAACCTGCCGGACAGAGAAGGCCCTGGAGGGAGGCAAGGAGCGAGGAAGCAGAGGGGGAGGCAGAGCCTGTGGGCGGTGGCCTGGGGCCTGGGCGGGACTGGACTGACCAGCCCCCAGGGAGGCACTGCCCCACCCTGTCCCCGGGGCGGCCCCCTCCCTGTGCCCAGGGCGGACCCTTCCTTGGGGCAAGAAGCCGGGCCCCTGACTGCTCCTGGCTGTGGAAGGGCCCAGTGACCGGCTCCTCACTGGGCTGGGCCCTGAGGACCCCCGAAAGCCTGGCCTCTTTGAGGAGAGCCGTTAGCACGGCCTATCCGGCGCCAGCACTGTGGCAGGGGCGGGTAAAAGCGATCCCGCCTTTTCAAAACCCCAGCCCGCGGCTCGCTGTGCCCTGCCCTGGGGCAGCCGTGTGATCGCGCAGCCGGCACCTACATCCCAGGAGGCCCCTGCTGAGCAGCAAGCCCCCAGCCCGCGATGCCACCCCTCCCCGTCTGGGGGTCGCCCTGGCCCAGCCAGGCGTCTCCAGCGCAGTTGCCATCAGGTGGCCGCGGGGGCTGGTGTCACCGGGGGGCCGAGGGCTGTGGACATCCAGGATGGCCTCTTCTCCATGCCTGCTGCCCCAGCTGGGGGCGGGCCGGCCACCCGGCCACACCTGGCCCCTCTGCGTGGCTGCTGTGGACTTGGAACTGGGCACAGGCGGAGCAGCTCACAGCCCGGCCCCAGAAGCCTAAGCGGGCCTTTCCAGCACGTTCCGTGGTCGGAAGAGGTCAGGGCACCCCAGGTTGGAGGGGAGGGACCTGCTCAGGGTGGGACACTGGGGCCACAGGAAACTCGGAGCTGTCACCCCCACCCCCGCCCTGTAGGGTCGTGAGCGTCCCACCCTGGGCTCGGCCGCCAGGGTCCTGGGCCCGAGGGCCCACCCACCCTAGACCCATCCCAGAGGGCCACCACCCCAGCACCGCCACCCCACCTGGGCTCCCTCCCTCGCGCCCGGGCTGCGTCCTGCCGGTGCTTGCTGGGAGGTGAGGATGGCTGCAGGGAGGTGACGACAGGGACGCAAGCGGGGGGCCGCCTCCTCCCCACCCTCGCCCTGCTCTGATCCTCGGCTGAGAGCACCTGGGGTTAACCAGCGGCTCCTCAGAGCCCCCGTTGCTTCACGTTTTGAGGGAAAAATAACATTTTCATATTAACTCAGGCTGAGGCGGCTTGGGGTGTAGATGGCAGATGTATGGGCCTTTAAACTTGCGGGAAACAATCCGGCGGTTCCTCAGAACGTTGGACAGTGGCCGTGGGACCAGGCGGAGTTGAGTGCCGGGACACAGTGTCGTGACGGTGCCTGCTGCAGCCTTATTCACAACCGCCAGGGGTGGACACTGCCTCGGTGCCACCAGGGCAAAGGGGTGAGCAAGGAGCACCAGCCACACCGCGGGATACCCCACGGCAGGGAAAAGGAGCGGGTTTCTGACACGGGACACGGGCGAGCCTTGAGCGCCCTGCCAGGCGCGAGGGCACATGCGGCCCGCGCCGAGGCGCCCAGGGCAGGCACATCCGTCCAGACGGCCGACTCGGGGCCAGAGGGGGCGCTGGGGACAGGGCTTCTCTCTGGGGCAATGAGAATATCCTGGAACCAGACAGAGGTGTCGTACCGGATTGCACGCTCTCGTGTGCTTGTGTTCTGTGAATTTCACCTCGACTGTTTGAAAAGGGGAAGGTACATGGGGCGGCCTCAGGAGGGCTCCCTGCTGGCGGGGGCCACCAGCCTGTCCCCCCCGGGCCCGACCCCCCCGAACCTCAAGCGCGTTTCCCGGGCCCAGCGCGGCTCCTGGGAGCCACGGGGCGCACGGCCTCTCGCTCAGGGCACGGCTGTTCAGGTGGGGACGGGAGATGCCGGAGAACGAGCTGAAGGGCTGGAGTAGCACTGGGAGCCGCAGAAGGTTCCGGCAGGGATGCCGTGGTCGGGAGTGTGCACCTGGAGGCCCGCGCCATTGTCCAGGGCGGCCGGGGGTCCTGGGTCCCCACGTGGGATGGAGCAGGCGCCCTGGGTGACCTGCAGCTCGCCTGGCGCTGGGTGGGGCGTGTCAGTCCTTACTGGCCCCAGGCCCACCTGAGCGAGGCCACGGGGGCTGGGAAGCAGAACCCGGGGGTCCTGGGGGGACACGGCCACGCGGGCCGGGCGGGGCCTCACCCGGAGGCTGGGGACTTTGGACGTGGAGGAAAGTCGGACGTGGCCATCAGGAGCCGGGGGTTGGCGAGGCGGAGGAGCACCCCGTGGAGGGGGCTATGGGGCCGCCGGGCGCAGCAGGCCCCCGCCCGCCCGCCTCCTGGCCCCGGCAGTGTGGCGAGGCCGGGCCGCCGATCGGGCCCCCGGGGACCACGTGGCAGTTTGGGGCGGTCGTGCAGACACGTGGCCGCGTCCGAAGGATGGTGGGGACGGGCTCTCTCCGGTTGTTGCCGAGTGACCACCAGCTCGGCTGGGAACGGTGCGGTCGCTCCCTGCCTGGCTGTAGGCCAGCGGTCCCGCGTGTGGCCCCTGCGGCACCTCCCTGGGGCTCGGGGGCCCCCTGCCTGCCCCCCGGCCTCGCCGCCCACCCTTGGCTCCCTAGCAGACAGGACACACTCCCACCCCCGCCGGGGAAGGGCACATGCTCCTGTGCTCCAGGCGGCGGCTGCGGACGGGAGGCCACACCGGGGGCCAGGCCCAGCAGGGCCGGGCTGCATCCAGGAAGGCGTGGCCAGCGGCCTGGGCGGGTTCAGACGCCGCCGAGGGCCTGCAGGACTCGCTTCCGGGATGCTGAGCTGCCACCTTCGCCTCGTGAGGGGGTTGGGGGGCAAGGACGGGGGAGCCGAGGGTCGCCGCGCACAGGGCAGCTGGGGCCCTGGGAGCAGGACCCCCTGGAGGGGCCCAGGGGCCGGGCAGGGCGGGAGGTGGACGCTGCCTTCCTCCAGGCTCGACGGCTCCCGGGAGCTGAGGGTGCCGAGCAGGGAGCCCGTGGCAGGAGGGACGCTGGGGTGGGCGGGCAGGGGCGGCAGGGCCTGGACGGCCGGCTGGCAGGAATCCACCGGGTGCAAGAGCAAGTGCTCCAGAGGGTGGGTCAGCGGGGGGCACGGAGGCCCCCTGGGGGCCAGGGGGTGCAGAGTCCCCATGAGGGACGGGCGTGGTGGGGTCCCGGGTCGTGGCAGGTGAAGACTGTGCTCCGAGGAACGGGTGCCCCGAAGGCAGGGAGCGGGGCAGAGCAAGGCGAGCACAAGGTATGTGGCTCCGCCGAGGGAGGCGGGGCAGCACTGTCCGTGGGAGCCCAGCGGGGGGCTTGGCTCCCAGCCTCTGTGCCACGGCAGGGGCTTGAGGAAGAGCTCACACCTGTCCTTCAGGGAGGACGCAGGGGGGGAGGGGCCGGGCAGGGGCCTCTGCTGGCCCTTCGGGGCGAGGGCCCGGCACCCCCGCTGGGATGGGGTACCCACGGCCTGGGAACAGGGAGCCGAGGGCCTGGGGCGCAGGAAGGGGGCTCAACGTACAACTGCCCTGGCGCCCCTGGAAAAGCCTCCTCTTTCCACCTGACTTAGAAAGGAGTTTCGGTGAGGCGGTTCTCTTGCAGTTTTCATACTAATTTTTATTTTTATCCAAGTGATACGCGTCCACATCCAAAAGGAAGAAGTCAGGTGTTAGCCTACAGCTGGCGGAAACCAGCAGGTGCGTGCCTGCCCTCCTCCCTGGCCTGCCCCAGGCCACCGCCCCCAGGCCCCACCCTCAGCTCTGAGCTGATTTGTCCGCCGGCTCCTCAGTGTCCGACCTCGTGCTGCTGTTTCTTGAGCTTTCGCTTGTCTGCACGTCCTCTGGCCGCCTGGCCTGAGCACTGCGGCCGGCTCAGCTGCAGGTACGAGAAGAGTCACCCAAGGCAGCTCAAACGGTACGGGGCTGGCAGTGGCATGTCTGGAGGGGGTGGCAGCTGGGGTTGGTTAATTCAGGCCCCCGGTGCTGTCCGATGGTGGGCTCCACCACGCACGGGTGTGGGCCCACCTCCCCTCGTGGTGACGCTATGGCTGCCACATCCTGGCCATCACCTACAGACGCGGTGGCACCAGTGAGGAAGAGGCAAAGCCCTCGCTGTGAGGGCCCTTCCCCTCCAAGGTCTGCGTGGGGTTGGGGTCATCCTCCCTGGCCACGCACGGGCGCGGCTCTGCCTGTGAGGCGGCAAGGCTGCGGGGCCGCTGCGCCCACAGCGTGGCGGGATCTCCCCTTCCCTCGAACGCACGGCTCCTCCCTCTCAGTCGGTCCCCGCGGGGTCTCTAGTGGCCTCGATTTGGGGGCTGGCTTCCGGCGAGCGTGCACAGCTCCAGGTCTCAGTGCAGATGCTTTGGGGCGGCTCCTGCGCTCCTCCCGGGGCTGCGGCGCCCCCAGGCTGCTCCTGCCCGCCTGGGACGGCGCCCCTCCCGCCTCCAGGAGCCCCTTCCTCGCCCCCCTTGGCTCACACGTCTCCTTGCTTCACGCCCCTCGGTCCCCGGGGTCCTGAGAGCCGGTCAGCGCGGCGATGGGGTGCCCTGCGCGGCCCTTCCTCGGGTACCGACGGCCCCGTCTGGAGCCTGCGCCTCCCCCAGCTGCTGGAAGCTCCAGCGGGGCCTTCGGCCCGGGCGCCTGGAGAACCCGCCGCCTGGAAGCTGCGCAGCCCCGCCCCTTCCCTCCGCTCTTTGGGACGCCGGTTGGATGTTGCATTTTGTAGACTGGCCTAATTTTCTGAATTTTTCTCTTTTATCTTTTTTGTCCTTCAGTTCTACTTTACAAAGGGGTTTCTCAATTTTTCCTCCAACATGCCTACTTTTTGTGTCCACCTTCATCACTTCAATCTTCTCCAGGTCGTGCTGGTCCTCTTGGGGCTGCGCTTCACCGTGTGCGGGTCCTGTCGTGTGGATGCGGGCTCTTACTCTCTGAGGACACCGGCGCTGTTTTCCCCCTGGTCCAATGTGTACATTTCCTTTAATTCCCGGGGGATAAGGAGGGCCCTCTTGTTTTGGCCTCCGCCCAGCTCTGTGTGGCCTGTCGGCTGCACTGCAGGGGCACGGCAGCCCCTTTTCTGGGGTCCCCTGGTTTTGGCAGCTGGGGAGTCTTTCCTGGGGGGCCTTTGGAATCCGCACAAATGGGCGTCAGCCAGCAACTGCTCCCTGCCCCCGCCAGGGTGGGCGCCCGTCCCCGGGCCGTACTGGCCTTTGCTCTGTGGTGGGAGGTGGGTCTTGGCCCCTGGCGGGGCAAGTCCCACCCTTTGTTGTTTCTGCAAATGCAGGTGGAGTCTTCAGCAACCACAGCACAGCCAGCGAGGGGAGGGTCCGCCCCACGGCACCGCCGGGACCACATGGGCCGCCCCACCCGCGGCCCCACAGCGCCACCGCGGCCCGCTGGCCAGGCCGTCCTCAGCCTCCACCTCCTGTGGCCTTGACAGTCTGCACCGTCCGGCCAGTTCTTTGCAGAACGGCCTCGGCTTGGGTTTCCCATCGTGCTCTCCCGATTCTGTTGTGCATTTCTGGCGAGGGCACCACGGGCCGCGTGCCCCACTCGGGCCGCGTCTCGGCCGGCGGCTGATACGATCAGGCGGGCATTGGCGTGAGCGCCTCGCTGGGATGCCCCGCGCCAGGCACGGCGCTATGGACTGACGCCGCGGGAAGAGCTGCTCTGGGCGCTGCAGACGTGCGCCTTAGCCTCCAGCTTTGACCACTGACCCGCACCCACCCCTGGCACCTGCCATGGCGGTGATTTTCTGTTTGTTTTTCCATCTTTTTTATGTTTACAAGCAAACTTTCACCCTTCCCCTCCCCCTTTCCCCAATAGCCTCTGTCCTACCTCTGCGAATTCAGCACATCTAGTCACCTCTTAAGTGACACCTTACGGTTTTTGTCCCAACGTATCTTATTATTTTACTGTGTTCATTGCAGATCGCAAAACTCCACTCCTTTTGTTTCGTTTTTTCATTTTGCCCTTTATTATCTTTTTTTTAAAAGACACATAAATTACACAAAATCTATTCCTTTTTATGGCCAAATAATACCCCGTTGTGTGCAGGCCCCATTTTCTGTGGCTGTCTTTTGCTGGCAGACACGTGGGCTGCTTCTAGCTTTTGGCTGTTGTGAATTATGCCACGATGGACGCTGGCGTGCAAGTACTGTGTTTGCAACCTGTTTTCACTTACCTAGAAGTGGGATTGCTGGGTCAAATGGTAAATCTGCATTTAACCTTTGGAGGAAGTTGCTTTCACAGCGGCCGCACCATTTTACATTCCTGGCAGCGTCTAGAGTTCCAGTTTCTCCATATCATCCCCCGTACTTGTTACTGTTGTTTTTAATTTAAAAAATAGCCATCCTTGTAGGCATGAAGTGGTACCTCATTATGCTTTTAATTTGCGTTTCCCTAATGGCTTCACATTTCCTTATAAATTTTAGAACACATTGGAAGAGCCCTTTAAAGCCAGCTGCTGAGTTTTCACTGGAATTGCGCAGGGCGCAGATTCTGGGCAGGGCTCGTCTTCCCACACTGAGGCGCGCCGAGCTGCGCCGGGGACTCGCCTCCCTGCGTCCAGGTTTTCTCCCGAAGGCTCTGCCCATTGCTGGGCGGCTCTTCAGTGCCCCCTCTTCTAGCAGCTCCGCTGGTTTCTTTAAACGCTGAAACTGTGAAACGCAGCATACACACAGAACGTATGGAGTGCACAAGTCGTAATAAACCAAATGTGCGGGACCCTCCCTGCCCCGCGCCGTCCCCAAGCTGGACACTGCTCCTGTTCCCAAACCAGAGCGCACCCCTCTGGCACACCCCTCCAGCAGCTCCGCCACCCCGAGCCCACCGAGGACCGGGTCAGAGAAGCGGAGGCGCTCTGGGTACAGGGCTGGTTTCCACCTCCCCATGCAGCGGCGAGAGCCCCAGGGACCCCCGGGCCCCGCAGCAGGTTTCGGGCTGCTTCCAAGCCCCCGGGGCCCGGCGCGGGTCCCAGCCGACGTTCCTGGGGACGCACCCCCCATGGAGCCGTCCAGGCGCTGCCTCCCAGCAGGGCACGTGCTCCAGACTCCCCCACTGCGTCCTGGGGACTCAGCCCAGTATGGCCGGACCCCGAGGGCCGGCGTGCGGCTTTCTCCTCCTCATGCGCACTCGCCCGGCCGGAGCGGGTGCTCCAGGGGCTTCTGGAGAAGAGCAGCTCCCGGCACCTCCCGCGGCCGCAGATGCCTCCCCCGCCTCCTACAGGTGACGGCCCAGCTGGACCTAAAACCCCAGGTGGGAAGTCACTTTCCTCCAGCGCTGCGCAGGAACCGGCTCGCTGTCCGCCGCCAGCGTGGCTGCGCCACGTCTTGGTCGCTCTGAGGCCTCCTGTGGGATTTCATTCATGCCGATGTGAAGAACGGTCCGTCTGTACTAGAAAAGCGGGTGTGCTGTCTATTGCGTTACAAATGGGCCACCCCTGGCCTGTGGGTGCTTGACCGTCCAGGCAGTCACTGTGTGTGCGTCCCAGCCCCAGGTGCTGGCCGGTGGTCAGTCTTCGCAGGCTGTGTCTAGCTCTGTGTATCTCACGCTTTCTTATCTGCTGCGCCTCCCGCAGTCCAGTGGCGCCCTCCTCGTCCTTCGCAATGGCGCCGCCTCAGAAGCCGCCGCCTATCCCTGTCTCTGTCTTCCTTCCTCTCCATCTACCGAGTTCCTGGCTCATGAGTTCTTTCCTCTCCACCTGAGCCTCTCTTCATGGTCACTGAGTTTGTATCCACCATAATTACTGTTACTAATCTATCGATTTACTTTAGCTGTCTTATTTTACGTTTACTGTTTACTAAACTTTTGTTTTTTCCATTCCGACAATCCATTGAAAAAAATAGTTTTTATTTGCTGCTTTGAAAGTTACACGTTCTGTGTTTATTCTCTTGGTAGTTACCCATAACTTACTAAGACCCACATTTCTGCTTTCTTGTCCTGATGGAACATATCAAAATCTCAACACTGAAATGCATCCTCCTCCCCCGTGTGCTTTCAGCAAACTCTCTCCCACCTCCACCATTTTGGCATGGCCGAGGATTTTGTTCCGATTCATCCATTTAGTAAATACGTGGCCACCGGCGTGTGGCAGGCGTGGCTCGTGGTGGTGGCAGCAGAGGCAGAGCAGCCAGGGCCTGGCTGGAACTTCCGTTGCAGGAGGGGACCGGGAAAAACTAGAAGCAAGTACCTGGAGACGCGTGCAGATGGGCCGAGGGCTTCGGGGATGAGGGGCTCGAGACCAGGGGAAGGCAGCCTGGGTTAAGTCCAGAGGCAGCCAAGCAGGCGCCCGGCGACAAGGGGGCAAGCCGAGGCCACGGCGCAGAGCGCTGGAGCGGGCGGGACTGGCCTGTAGGGCGACGCTCACCTCGGCAGCTGTGTGGCCAGAGCTGGGGGGCAGAGGGGCGGGTGGCGCCCGGTGGAGCTGGTCACTGCTGCGGTACTCGGGGAAAGCGGTGGAGCTGGTGGGACCGCGTGGCCCCAAGCAGCCCCCAGGACACCTGCCGTCCAACTGAGGGACACTCAGCAGAGGTGGGGAGTGAACCGCGAGTGCAAGGAGCAGGGCGGGGGCCTCGGGGCAGCAGGGGACCTGGGCCTCCTAGGCGTGGGAGGGGAGCGGGGCCTGGCCACAGCCGGGGGGCCACGCTGCACGAGGTGTGGCCAGGCCCTGCCCCAGCACCCCGAGAGGCCACTCGGGGAGACTGTAAGCTGGGGGTGGGAAGCTGCGGGCAGGGTGGGCCCCAGGGCAGCCGTTGGAGCAACTGGGGAGGAAGCTCAGGGCAGCGGGGGCTGACCCGGGGGCCCCTGATGCCGGGCCAGAGGCTCAGGGGACGGCTCAGCGACTGGGGCCTGGGAGTCCAGCCCAGGCAGAAGAGCAGGTCAGCTCCTCCTCCTCGAGCTCGGTGCCTGGCTCCCCGTGGAGCTGGCCTCGCCGCGACAGAAATGGGCCGGGCTGGGGGGGGCCTCCTCCCCTGTGCAGCCCAGTGGCCAGTTCTCGCCTGTCTGGCCTCCACCTCGCAGCCCGGGCCCCCACAGGCCCATCCTGCACCTCCGCCCTCCCGTGCCGCCCGCCCCTCTCCCCCAGGCCCCCTCCCGGCCTGTATAGCCCGGCCTAGCCCCCCCCATCCCCTGACTTCCCGGCTGTGTGCCGGCTCTAGATCTGGGGCTTGGGCAGGGGGGTCCTGGGATCTGTGGCCCCTCCCTGCTCCCCTTCCCCAGGCCCCCTCTCGTGGGCGGGCCCAGGCCTGGGGGGGGGGAAGCCCCTGTCCCTCACAGGCACGTTCGTGGGGGCTTCGTGGCAGCCCCCCAGGCAGGTGCACCTGTCGACCCCATTTACAGGTGGGAAAACGGGGACACAGGTGGCACCACTGCCCGTCAGCAGCACCAGCCCAGGTGGGACTTAAAGGTAAGCCGGGGGCGGCCTCGGGGGTCTGGGGCTCCCACGCCCCTCTGCTCCCAAATGCAGAAGGTTCCCAGCAGGGGCTGCCATCGGGTGGGACAGGCGCCTCTGGGACCCCTCCCCCACCAGGCCCCCCAGACCAACACCGCACCCCGGGCCCCCTTGCCCTGACCCCCCACCCGGCGTCCCCCCACAGGGTGCGCCCAGGGCCCTGCCTGCCGTCACCCGCGTGGGAGGTAGGCCTGGCAGGCCCAGAGGCTGCAGGGGCAGAGGAGGGAGGGGGCCCCCGAGGCTGGCGGGGAGGGGGAACCCCAGGACCCTGCCCTGCCCCCTCCCGCCGGCTCCCACCCGCCCCGCCTGTGGACGTGCTGGGATCGCCCCGAGGCTGCTGGGGGCCCAAGCCCCCCACCCCTGCCCGCCAGGCGCCCCTGGGTCTCGAAGGGAAACAGCTCAGCCCAGAGCCCCGGGAGCGCACGAGCCCGGCGCGGTCGGAGCCCAAGCCCACCCGGAAAGCGCTGGCCCTGGAACAATGGCCTCCGTGCGACAGACTTTCCCTCTTGTGAGAGAAAATAGAGTTTAATAGAATGGGGATTTCCTGCATTTGTGGCTGCCCCGAGGAGTGATTCATGCACAGACCTCCCACGAGGAGAGGCCCCGTGCGCCCGGTCCAGAGCCCGCCAGGCTGGGTGCCCCGGCCGCCAGGGCCACTGCTGGCCCCAGCCCCGGAGGCCTGACGAGGGCAGGGGGCTGGCCGGCCACCAGGCGTCCTGGAGGAGGGGCCGCAAGGGGGCGCTTGCCGCTGTGCAAGGGCACCCGGGTGGACCGTGGCCGAGGGGCCGCGGGCCGCAGGTCAGGGCCGAGCAGAAGCCCTGTGGGCTTGGACTCGAGGCCCTGGCGAGGGCACAGCGGCTCCGGGCGGACGCGCCAGGCCTCTCCCATGGAACACGTCCACCTCGCTCTCCTTCGTGGAGCCTTAAGGATGCAGAAGCTTCCGGGACCAGCCTGCATCCCCTTCCACGGTGACGCGACGGTTTCAGACCCCTTCCCAGTGCATCCTGGGAGAATCTCCTGGCCAGCCTCCAGGCCCAGGCTGGTTCTCGGGGGTCCCGGGCCCTCGCTTCCACCCCGTGCCCTCTGGCTGCACAGCGCGGCTCCTGGGTGGGGTCTGTGCACAGCCTGTCCGCCCACTGCCCACCCTGCTCCCACTGCCCCCACCCAACACGCCGCCAGCTGCGGCCTCCGCGGCTCTCCTGGACGAGGCGGTCACTCCACCCAACCTCTGGGGCTCTCTGCCACGCCTTTCTCCCACCACTAGGTGCCGGCCCAGCCTTCCGCCCGGGCTCTGCCCTCACCAGGGCCGCGTGTCCGAGCTCTGCTCACACGTCCTGCCGTGGCAGCTCCCAGCTGACACCGCGCAGGGGTGGCCGGGGGCTCCTCCGAGCGGGCTGCGCCCTGGCCCGGGACCCCGCCTGCCGGGACTCCTTTCTCCCCTCTCCTCCCCAGTGCTGGCCCTGCGGGGTGGTCTGGGCTCCCCTCGCCTCGACGTGCCCCAGGTCTCCTCCTTGGCGATTCCGCTGGAGGACCTGAGGGGGCTCAAATTTGCGCCCTGGCTGCCCGCTGCCCGCCTCGCTGCTGGGCCCGCTCCTCGCGCTGTGTGGGCCCAGCTCTGCTGGCTCCTCGGGGTGCCCAGGCCTTCCCCACTAACCGCCTTGGAAGAGCTGCCCACCCGCTCTGGGCACCGCGGGGGCTTTCCACGGCCACTGTGCTGCTTCTGCATCCGCCCTATTCCGTGGCCAAGACACCCCGGCAGCTGGGGAGCGGGGCCCAGCCACCCTCCAGGCACGTGGTGAGAGCAGCTGGCAGGGTGCCGACGGCCACTTGCCTGCGCCCCCATCCCTGCTGCCCGGGAGCTGGACGCTGTTGGTCTCTCGGCTCCATGCAGGCCCCTAAGACCGCCAGGGACGCCTGCCGTCCCTTTCCAGACCCCCTTGCAGGATGGCGGCCGCGGCCGCTCTGCCCACGTAGGTCGTGGCAGGCGCTGGGAGGCAGTGGGGACGGCTGCTCACACAGTGGGCCCCGCGGGGCGGCCTGTCGGGACACAGCCACGCGGGCTACAGGGGGCGCCCACGCCGGCTCCCCCCCGAGCCCACGGAGCGGAATCCACGTATTAAATTCTGCTGCCAGGAACCCCCAGGCAGCTTGTTTTCCCGGCGGACAGGAGGGGCTCTGAGCGCCTTCTCAGGCAGCGCAGGGCCACGCGTTGGGGCAGCCCCCTTCTCCCACCGGAGCCGCAGATCCCACTCCCCAGGCAGGAAGAGCACGTGGCCCAAGGCCGCCAATCAGAGTGCTGCGCTGGCCGGGGGTGGACTGTCCGCCGGGCCAGGGTTCCCACGCCGCCCCTGGCACACTGCCGTCCGCTTCCGTGGGAGCTGGGGCTGCCCTTACCCTCTGTCCCCCTGGGGGTCAAGGAGGACTCAGACCTGGGGGGCCCCCTGTTGAGGACCTTCCTCCTCCTTCCTGCGCGCCCCCCTTTCCCAGGAGACCCCAGGACACTCCTGCTCCCTGCGCCTCCTGCGGCCGCCGGTCGGCTCGCCCCCTCCTCCAGGGTGCCCTCCTGCCCCCGCGGCCCGTGCGGGCCCCAGCTCGAGACTCGTCGTCCACGCCGGGGCAGCCGCCTTCGCCTCGGACCCGGGGGGCGGTCTCCACGTCGAGGCCTCAGCTGGGGGCGTTTCCTGCCCGCCCGCCCCCCACTTGATTCCTGCAGGAAGTGGCCGCCCCCTGAACAAAGGGGCCGGCGGACAATGGCCATTGAATTGGGCCGGGGCGCTCGGCGCGGGGACCTGCCGCCAGCTGCCCGCGCTGATAAGGCCGAGCCCCGCGCGTGGGGCGGCGCGGGCCGCGCTCCGCAAGCCGGCTGGGGAGGGGCGCCCGCTGGCTCGCTGAGCCCCGGACCCCGCCTCCCCGCCGGCCCCGCCCCGGCCTGCGCCCGGAGCGGGTTGAGAGCCGGTCACCCAGAGCCACGGGCGCCCTCCCGGCCTTGCCCGCCCCCGCGCGCTCGCTGCCGTATTCCTGGGAATGCTAGGGAGCCCCGGACCCCTGCGCCCCCCGCGGGACGGGGCTGCGCCCCCTCAGGACGCACGCTGCAGGCGGGGCCCCGGGCCCACCACCCCATCCAGGGAGGCTGCCCCAGAGCTGTCATTAGGAGAAACTGCCTAATGTGGGGGGGTGGGCAGGGGGTCCTGGCCTCCCCAGGGTTAGAGACGCACAGGCACGGAGGAGTCGGGAGGGGCTGGCAGGGCCGCGGGCACGGAAGGGGGTCGAGGTTTGGGGGAACCAGAGGCCGGCTCGCCCTCCCTGGAGCTTCCAGGGCACCCAGGCCCTGGGGGCGCGGGCGGTGGGAGGTGTCTGTGCTCAGCTGACCCCACAGCCTGAGTCCACAGCAACACCTCCTGAGGTCACTTTTGTGCCAGCCGGCAGGCCCCTGGCCTCTCAGCACAAGGGGAGCCAAAGTAAGGTCAGAGGGACACTTGCCGGCTGCAGGAGCCCCAAAGAGCTGCAACCCAGCCATGGGCGTGGCAAGGAAGGCTTCTTGGAGGAGGTGGCCATAGCGTCGGAGTTTGTCAAGAGAGGAAGGACCCAGCAGGTGTACAGGCTGGACTCGAGAAGGGTCAGGTGTTGGGGTGGGCAGGGAGTCCGGAGGTAGAGCGCAGAGCGGCCTGAGGGCAGCAGGGGAGACCTGGAGGGCGCGTCCAGGCCTCTCGCCCTCCTGCCTGTCCCACCGCGGAGGTCAGGGTGACTAGCCAAGGCGGTAGCGCTGGGGCTGGCGGGGGCACCGCGCTGTGGCCCCGGTGGCGGATGGGGTCGCGCCCACGGGATGGCAGAGGTGCCGAGGGGCATGGGGCTGCGGCGAGGGGGGCGGCGGCCGCTCGGCAGCCCGGGGTCCCGCCCTCAGGGCCTGGCCCCCTCTCCACCTGCCGCCCCCGCTGCAGGCGGCGCCTGGGGCTCCCCCCACCCGGGGCACTCGACCCTCGCCCTGCCGCCCCTCCCCCGCCTCTCCACGGCCGAGCCCCCCCCCCCCCCCCCGCCCCTCGCTGGCGGCGCCCGCCGCGCCCTCTGCGCCCTCGCGTGGGGCGCGCCCCGGACCCCCGCCCGCCCCCGCCCGCGCCGCAGGAAGCGGGGGGCCGGCCGGCTTCCGACCCCCGCCCCTTATCTGCCCCCGCCGCTTCCTGCGGCCGGCGAGGCGCCCGGACGCCAGCGCGGCAGTGACTCACCGGAGCCGGCGCGGGGACGCCCCGGCCCGCGGAGGGGCGCGCCTCGGAGCCGGGCGCTTGCCGCCGCCGCCACCGCCTTCCCCGTCCTCTAGGGTCCGGCTCAGCTGCCTCCGCCCTCCTCACCCGCCCCCCAGCCCACTTGATGTCGCCCCCAGCCCGAGCGCCCACCCTCTGCGGCCAACGAGCGCCTTCTGTTCCTGTAGAGCGCAGGGCACCCCACGTCCGTGGGGCGGGGCCTGGCCACCTCTCCCCTCCTCTCCTGCGCCCCGCCCTCACCTGGACGCCTGGGGAACCCTACCTGCCTCCTAGTAAGCTGGAACCTTCTGTACCCCTTTGCAGCCTGGCCAGTGCCTCCTCCTCCAGGAAGCCCTCCGACCCCAAGGGCTACACACCTCCCATCCTGGGCCTCTAGATGGCTGTCCTTGCCCTTCCCATCACGATGTCATCAGTCACCACACCCCCCTGCACCCCCCACCGCACACCCTCTCTCAAAGGGCCGGGGGCGATCTCCGCACGCCCCTTCCCAAGGGGAAGGGCCTCTCCTCCCTCGGCAGGCCTCGGGCCGCCCTCCGCAGCGCACCAGCGCCCCCCACGCGCAGCCCGCGGCCGGGGCTCCCTGGGGCACACGCACAAACGCACGCAAAACCGACAAGACGGCCCTCCGCACAGAGGCATGCGCGCAGCCCGCGGCGGGTGGAGCCCCCACGCGCACGCACGCCCACGCAGCCGGAGCCCCCTCCCCGCTCCCGACGGCCGGGCCATCCTGCAGCGCCGCCTGCTGGCCGGGGCCGAGCGACCCCTCCGTCCCCAGCCCGCCGGGTCCGGTCAGCCGGCCTATGTGCGCATGCGCGCGCTGCTGCCCACGCGACCCGGGTCGTGGGCCCCCACGCCCTTCCCCCGCGTTCGCAGGACCCCCGGCCAGGGCCAGGCTGGACACACCGTGGGGGCCCCCAGAGGGCTCTGAATGCCACTCCCACCGTGGCCTCTCCACCACCCGCCTCCCTCCCCAGCCTCCTCCGCGCCTCCGGCCCCTCCTCGGGCAGCTAAATGGCCGCCCCAGCCTGGGGACCCAGACCCCTGCCCGCGCTGCTCGCCCCTCCCCCAGCAGCAGCCAGCGGGGCCTTGGTGACAGCTGGTGGCGGCACTGGTTTCCCATCCCCGCCCCCCCCCCCCCCCCCCAAGGACCACGGCCTGGAGAGAGCGAGGCCGCTCTCCAGGCCCCTTGCCGCTCCGCAGGCTCGCTGGGCGCTGCTCTCCCGTTTGATTTCCCCCTCGCATCTGTGTGCACACGCGTGCACGCTCAGCCCTGAGGAAGGGGCCTGTGTGTTGAGGGCACACAGCTGGGAAACGCGCTGTCCAGAACGCCTGCCCAGCAGTCCCAGGCGTGGGGGAGGAGCCAGGATTGGGGCTGGGAGGGGGTCAGTTACAGAAACATGAGTGTTACCCCCTCCGTTTCCCATCCATGATAGGGCTGGGAGTCCAGCACCTGGACTCATGTGGTCCTGAGCAAGGCCAGCGTGTGCGTGTCTCCACAGGTGTGTGCACCTGCACTGCTGACTGACCTTGAACAATCTTCCCGCACCTGTGGTCGACCCCGCCCCGACCCCTCCCCTCCAGGAAGACCCTCTGGAGCCGCCCCCAGGAGGCCTCCCTGCCAGTCACCACCCTCCCCATAGCCAGACCCCACTGGAGCTCCCCCCACCAGCTGCGCCAGGGGCAGTGTCAGAGCTGGGGGGGGCGTTTTGTTGACCAGGCAAGGTGGTGGTGAGGGCTGCAGGCAGGGCAGGGGTTATGATGTCAGAGCTGGGGTCAGGGTCAGGGTAAGGGCTGGCCCTGGGGGCCCAGCCAAGCCTATTGTGTGAGGACAATGGCTCATGAGGCAGCCCCTCCTGCAGGAAAACCTTCAAGAGCCTCCCCTCTGCCCCACGCCCACACCCCCACCCAGGCACCTCTGACAGCCTGGGCAGGCTAGGGCCCTTGCTCCAGGTGTGGAAATGCCCCCCTCCCGCCCCCACAGCCCCAGGACCTGGCCAGCAGGCACTGGGTTGGCCCAGGCCCAGGCCCACTGGCAGGGGGAGCCCCTCTTCAAGTCCACGTCAGCTGGGAAACGCCCCTCAGGGGTCCCCACTCCTCCCAGGAGGCAGAGTGCCCCTGGAGGCCAAGGGTCACTGTGTGTGGGGACAGCACAGGGGCCTGCAGGGTTCACCCCAGGGCAGGTGGCTCCGGGCAGGGGAGGGGGCCACTAGGAACACCGGTGCCTCTCAAGGTAGCAAGGCCAGAGGCTTGGGGGACCCCACGGCAGGGCAGAGTGGGGGCCCAGGCAGCTGGCTGCGGACTTCCTTGCACCCAAGCAGTGCAGATGGGGCTCGGTCCCCACAGGCCCACAGGGTCACACCGCCGTCCCTCCCGGGCAGGGCTGGGACCCCTCGTGCCTGCCGTCTTCTTGCTGCTGGGAGAGCAGGGTCCTTGGACCCGAGGGGACCAGGTCGGGGGGACACAGTGGTGCCCACGCGATGGTCCAGTGTGGGGAACACCAATCCACTCCCCAAAAGCCCCTCCTTCCTCTAGCCACGGCCCAGGGGACACCCCATGACAGGCAGCCCTGGCGCCTGGCCGGGCAGGGGTCCCATGAGAACTCAGGCCGTACTAAGAGCCCCCAGGCGTGCCCGCAGCCTCTCCAGGGTCAGAACCCAGGCTAAGGCCCTGGCACCCACACCTCCCCGAGGGTTGTAAAGTGCTACGTGTGGGCGCCCACCTCTTCCCCCTGCCTCAAGCAAGCGCTTTCTGTGGCCACCGGGACAGCCCAGCTCTGGCCCCTGCCCCTCAGGCCCTGGTGGCTGAGACCCCCACAGGGCCTGCACAGGCCGCTCTCCACCAAGTCCAAACTGAGCCCCAGCCCCAGGGCCCCACGGGCACACCCCACCAGCAGCCTCCACGCGGGGCAGCGTGGCACAGCACAGACTAGCCGCAGGGGCCAGGAAGATGGGGTGCAACCTACTTGGCTCGAGTTTTGACAGGCACCAGGAAGGTGGAGCAGTGGTGTAGCTGGGGGCCGACAGCCCTGGACCGCCCCCTACCCCTGCTGGATGCTCTCATCTAGCCAGCGCAGCCAGGGAGGCGGCGAGGGCGCAAGGGCACACGGCACCGACGTGTGCAGTCGTGTTACACGGCCCCTGGCCTCAGCCGGGCCCCTGCTCCTGCCCAGCAGGGAGCGCGTTCAGTGCAGGCTGTGCCCTGGGTGGCAGGTGCTCTCGACAGCAGCAGAGGCTGGGGCGCCGGAGGCTTCTGCTCAGGGATGGAGCTGGGCCCTGCAGAGAGCAGCTCTGCAGCTTCCAGTTGCGGGGGAGGCACACTGGGCCCCACCACCGTGTCCTCCGGAGCCCAGCTCCCACCCACCCCCAGCGATGGACCAGCACATCTGAACACACAGACATGCGTGAGCACGCAGATGCCAGACACTGCCCTCTTCTGCACGGTGAACGCATGCTCTGCAGCCATCCAGCTGGCACGGCCGGAGAGCCCCCTCTGCCCAAGCTCCCGGAGCCTGGGACTGGATACCTGGCAGGGGAGGGGGCTCCCAGGAGGGCAGGGCCTCTGGGGGAGGAGACTGCGGTTGTGTAGTACCCACACGTGCACGGTGCATGAACAGCCGCGTGCTCCTTAGTGCAGGTGGACACAAACGTGTGAACAGCATACATGTTCAGGCACGGACCGCAGGCACCTGTGTGGGCTGAGCCGATGTGGGCAGCACCAGGTGGGCTGCCCAGGGGCTGGGGCTGTGTGCTGACCTTGGGCTCCAGCTCAGCATCCACGACCTCGGTGGCCCCTCCCAGGGCCCCTCCATCCTCAGCCCCTCCCCAGTCCTCTGCTGCAGGCTGTGGGGCAGGCGGGTGAGCGGGGGTATGACAGGGCAGGACCCTGGTGCTGTGCCCGATGGGGGAGGTGACTGCCGCTGGCTCCGGCCCCAGGCTCATCTAGGCCACCCACCCCCGATGGCCCCGCCTGCACCTCAGCCCTCCGCCCACGAGCCAGTCACAGCCAAACCCAAGCGGGGCCAGCCCTGCGCCTCCAGGGCAGGCGTGGGCCTGGACCACCTGGGGCCCGGACAGGGGGCTGCCCACCCAGCCCAAGATGCTGCCGCTGCAGCCGGATACCTCCAGGGACCAACTCCCAAACCCTGCAATGCCCTTGGCTGGGCGCCCAGTAGGGTCTGGCACAGCCCATGGGGGTCCGAGTTCCCCGGAGCCCGGGACTGCAGGCGCTGGGAGGCCCCTGCGGTGACTGGTTCCTGCAGCTGATGCCCCCTGTGCCCAGGGGCTGTGCACGAGTTGCAAGGTGCCCCAGCCGCCTGGGGCTGATGCCAGCACGCTCTCCTGAGCGGCAAGGCCGGCCCTGGGCCCACGGGAGGCACTCTGGGGTGGCGGGGCCCCATGGCCGGCTCTCAGTCCCACGTCTTGGGCTCGTCCTCTTCAGGGTTGGCTCCATGCAGGGCTGGGGAGGGACGGGGTGGGGCTCCCCCCCAGGTCAGAGGCCGAGCATCTGGGGGAGGGCTGCTGCAAACCCACCGCCAAGGGCCCGTCCGGGGCGCTCTCCCCTGCTCAGTGGCCTGGAACGGTACAGCAGGTTCCCGCTGCCGCTCTGTCCTTGTGGCCCTGCAGCTTAGCCGCCTGCCCTCAGCATCCAGTGCACTGCGCCCTCCCCAAGCTCAGCCTGGACCACGGGCATGTGGATGGCGGGGGGCCCAGGCTGCAGCGGGTGCCGCATCACTGCACACCCCCTCCCGGCCCGCAGCGCAAGTGCCACGAGGGCGCCCGGCCTGCGCCTTCCGTGCCTCCTGCCAGGCCTGACACCCGGCATGCCTGCGCACGGAGGCGCCGAGGGCCCGCAGCTCCACGGAGGGCAGGGTGGGGAAGCCAGCCTCCCCAGGCCGGGCGGTCGGGGCCGAGAACCACTCCCAGGGTGACACGCAGGGGCCGGGGCGGGCTGGCGCACCCTGTGGTCTCCGTACCACGAAGTGGACAGTGGAGCCATGTGCCCCGCTTCCTTCCCGGGGTCATGGCCAGGTGGACATCCCCCCGGACAAGCTGGCAGAGCCCACGGGCCGCCAGGCTCAGCTCACCAAGCAGCCCGTGCGCTGGCCAGGGGCGCAGCAGCTGACAGCCCCAGACCCGGCCTGCGAGGGTGGAGGCAGCCTGTAAGACCCCTGGGGCGCCTCCCCCGGGCGCCAGCTGCCTGCCACCTACCTCCCCTGCCCCTGCCGCCCCCGAGGGTCAGAGCTGGGCAGCATCACCAGCCCAATGCGGTGCAGGCGCAGGCCCAGGCGCCACGCCCCGGAGCCACGCCCCCGGAGCAGCATGCACTGAGCATCTCCTCTCGCCCCTCCCCAACCCCGAGCCTTGTACCCCTCAGGGCCCCTCCCCCTGGCTCCTCCCTCCCAGGGCTCCTCCCCCAGGGCCCCCCCCCAAGGGCACCACCACTGCACCGCCCCTCTCCGTGTCACGGGTCGCCCTGGCCCTGCCCGGGCAGCTCCCGCTCTACCAGGCCCTTCAGAACGGCCACAACGAGCCCTTAGAGCCACCCATCCGGGCAGAGGGCCCTGCCCCAGGGCTGTCCTCCCACCCCAGCAGGGCTCCACCCCAGGCACTGCCCCGCCCTCACCTCCGCCTGCACAGCAGCCCTGGCTCCAGCGCCACGCCCTTCCCACCGAGACGCCCAGCAGCGCCCGTCTGCCCCGTCCAGCTGCCAGTGCCCCCACCCACGAGCACTTGACACACCAAACGTGGGTCACCCACCCCACCTGCGCCAGGCAGGACGCCAGGGCCCTTGACTCTGCAAGTTCTGCCGACGTCCCCTCGAGCACCCCAAACCTGCCCACCTCTGTCTCCACCCCAAGCCTGGTCCCCCGGCCAGCCCCCCAGAGGCCCCGCTGCTCCCTGCCCGCCTGCCTGCTGCCTCGCTGCCCGTCCTCCTCCTGCCCTGCTGGGGAGAACACGCCCCATGCAGCCAAGGACCCCGCAGCCAGGCCCCGCCCAGCCCGAGGGGCTCTGCCCCATGCAGGACGGCCTATGGGCTCCCTCCAGGAGGGAGGACGGCTCGGCAGGGCACGCCCAAGCCCATCCTCGCCGTCCCACAGCTGGACTCGAAGGCCCGATGCAAGCCCACATGGGGCGAGGAGACCTGCTCCAGCTGACCCCCCACACGCCCACGGCCACACCCGCTCCAGCTGACCCCCCACACCCACACCTGCTCCACCTGACCCCCGCACCCACGGCCACACCTGCTCCAGCTGAGACCCCCCTGCACGCCCACGGCCACACCTGCTCCAGCTGACCCCCCCATGCCCACACCCACACCTGCTCCACCTGACCCCCGCACCCACGGCCACACCTGCTCCAGCTGATCCCCGCACCCACGGCCACACCTGCTCCAGCTGAGACCCCCCTGCACGCCCACAGCCACACCTGCTCCAGCTGAGACCCCCCTGCACGCCCACGGCCACACCTGCTCCAGCTGAGACCCCCCTGCACGCCCACGGTCACACCTGCTCCAGCTGAGACCCCCCTGCACGCCCACGGCCACACCTGCTCCAGCTGAGACCCCCCTGCACGCCCACGGCCACACCTGCTCCAGCTGAACCCCCCCTGCACGCCCACGGCCACACCTGCTCCAGCTGAGACCCCCCTGCACGCCCACGGCCACACCTGCTCCAGCTGAGACCCCCCTGCACGCCCACGGCCACACCTGCTCCAGCTGACACCCCCCTGCACACCCACAGCCACACCTGCTCCAGCTGACCCCCCCCTGCACACCCACGGCCACACCTGCTCCAGCTGACCCCCCCCTGCACACCCACGGCCACACCTGCTCCAGCTGAGACCCCCCTGCACGCCCACGGCCACACCTGCTCCAGCTGAGACCCCCCTGCACGCCCACGGCCACACCTGCTCCAGCTGACCCCCCTGCACGCCCACGGCCACACCTGCTCCAGCTGACCCCCCCCCGCACGCCCACGGCCACACCTGCTCCAGCTGAGACCCCCCTGCACGCCCACGGCCACACCTGCTCCAGCTGAGACCCCCCTGCACGCCCACGGCCACACCTGCTCCAGCTGAGACCCCCCTGCACGCCCACGGCCACACCTGCTCCAGCTGACCCCCCCCCCCGCACGCCCACGGCCACACCTGCTCCAGCTGAGACCCCCCTGCACGCCCACGGCCACACCTGCTCCAGCTGAGACCCCCCTGCACGCCCACGGCCACACCTGCTCCAGCTGAGACCCCCCTGCACGCCCACGGCCACACCTGCTCCAGCTGAGACCCCCCTGCACGCCCACGGCCACACCTGCGCCAGAGACGAGCCTCAGACGACCTCTGGTCAATCCAGATCTTTCTGCTTCTCTGCAGTGGTCCTCCCACCACCTCCCAGGAGCCCCGGATGCAGTGCCACAGGGGGCGGAGGGTGCCCGGAAGGGGAGGGGCCTGGCCCGCTGGGGCTGAGCTGTGGGGGCTTCCCCCCTCCCTCCCTGGAGGCTGAGCCCAGTCCCAGCTCAGATGGGTCCACCCTGCCTTGCAGGGCAGTGGGGCCAGACAAAGGCCCCACCAGCTGCTCCGCCTGCGCCTGCTGCTTCGCCTGCGCTGGCTGCTCCACGCCTGCTGCTCCGCCCGTGCCTGCTGCTCCCCCACGCTGGCTGCTCCGCTGGTTCAGTCCGCCCTCTGGCTGAGTGGGGCCGGGCGACTTTGGGGGCTGCTGGTGGGCTGCTCCAGGCAGCACCCTCAGAGTCAGCTGCCGTGGCTGCTGCTGGACAAGCGCTGGGAGCACGGCGGGCCCACGGCCGCCCGGCTGCACAGACACTCAGTGCAGTCTCCTTGCTGGGTGGAAACGTTCCATACATTGCTCAAAACATGATCCTGAGGAGGAGGGTCCTCAGGGCCCGCTCTGGCCTGGGATGCGGCTGGCGGGCGGGTGGGAAGTGCAGCCTGCTCTTCACCCGGAGGTGCGCTGTTGATGCACTGGCTACAGCCATGGAGCCCCTGGGCTCCTGTGCAGTGAGGCCCACGCGGGGTCTGCTGCCGGCAGGCCGCCCTGGCCACAAGAGGCCCTCAGTAGCCGTCGTCGTCGTCGCCATCACAGCCGTAATCTGCAGGGCACAGGGACAAGGACGGATGCCGTGTGCTCGTGGCGATGCAGCCCAGGCCGGCTCCTGCCTCCCCTCCCCGTGAGCCACCCCCGCGCCCGCCTGCACGGCCTGGCCCCACTGAGCCTCGGACCCGCAGCAGGACCAGGTCGGGTCCTGGGCTCAGCCCTCGGCGCTGGATGCTCCCAGCTCAGGGGCGGGGGGCAGCGCAGCCACGCGCCCATGTGCAGGCAGGAACCGCAGCCTCTCTGCCTCAGGCCAGTGCCTTCCAGCACCTTCAGGGCCTCAACACTGATGCGGGCAGTTAACAAGCGTCTTCATGCAAAGCGCTGCCCTCCAGGGTCAAGGCCTGAGTCTGGGGTCCTGGGGCAGGTGGCGTGTGGAGCCCGCCCGGCCCGCCCCGCGCTGCCCTCACCCACCGCTGCCGCCCATCATCTGCAGGGCGCTCACGCAGTGCTCCCCCTCCTCCTCATCGGGGTCGTCATCGTCCACGTCGTCGTCCGCGTGATAGGACACGGGTCCACTCTCCACCACCACGGCTGCCGGCCTGGCGAGCTCAGCCCCAGGGTCGGGGGTTCCGGGGGGCCAGGGCTGGAACAAGGGGCAGGGGGCTCAGGGAGGCCGGGGGGCGACGCCGCTGGGCATGTACCGTTGGGGGGACCCCACCAAGGCCACGCCAGGGGCTGCTCCCCCGAGTGGCAGCATCCACTAGTTGTCAGGGGAATGGCTCCCACCCCACGAAGCCCCCGTGCAGACCCCACTTCAGCAGGTGCTCCTGGCCCTGTGTCCCCACCCACCTCGGGCATCTCCGCCACATGAAGCAAAGGAGGGGGCTCCCCGAGGCCCCAGGCCCCTCCCGTGGGCTGCACCTGCGCCCCAGGCCCCACGTACCTCTCCCACTACAGCAGCCTTCTTTGCTGCCTGGGTCGGCACCAGTGGCCTCGACCTGGAAAAGAGAGCACTGTGGCCTCAGACCACGCCTGCCTGCCACGGCCCACAAGCCACAGCCCACACCCGTCGCGGGGGTGGGGGGGTGGCAGGAGGCAGGCCTGAGGGTCCTGGACCCTGGAAGGTACTCTGAGGTGCAGCTGCCTCATGCCTCACCCAGCAGATGCCACTACCAGGGTTCCTCATGCCAGCCCCTGCC
The DNA here is from genome assembly GCF_030445035.2 of Dasypus novemcinctus. Classification (NCBI taxonomy): domain Eukaryota; kingdom Metazoa; phylum Chordata; class Mammalia; order Cingulata; family Dasypodidae; genus Dasypus; species Dasypus novemcinctus. Next base: position 599,447 of record NC_080675.1, on the reverse strand, counting down.
TTGCCCCCAGCAGCTCCGCTGCAGGCTCCACGCAGCACAGGGGCCAGGAAATGGGGGGACGAGGGAGGGGTGGGGGGAACGGGGGGACGCGGGGGACGCGCCACCCGCAGAGCTGCACCTCCAGAGGCTCCCGCAGCCACAGGCCCCCTTCCCAACGACTCCCACAGCCCACGTCGTCTGACCCGCCCCTCTCTGGGGAGCAACCACCCCCTCTAGGCTGGAGCGGCAGCACTCAACGAATAAACCTGGCTGGGTCACCCCGAACTCCCAGCCTTCGGTGCCCCCTGCTCCACGGAACCAAGTCCTGAGGCACAGCCTGCGCCCCCTGCACCCTCAGCCTCCCTGGCCTTCCCTCGCCACTGCATCACCCCACCCGCATGCCAAGCCACAGCTGCTGCCCCGGGTGCACCCGACCCCGAGAGGCCCCTGGCTGCCTGGAGCTCTCCATCAGGTCCACGTGCCCCCGTCTGGGGGCCACACCCCTGCCTCCCCACAACTCCCTGGGCCTGCGCAGGTGCCATCCTGTCCTGCTTGGACCCCACCTCCTCACACACCCCCTCCCGAGCGGGGCCCAATGGGTCTGTGGGCTTGTGGCCGTGCTCTCCAGGTCTCTCCACTAGGCCTGGCCTGGACCGGCTGCCCTGGGCAAGGGGCACAGCGCACACTGGAGAGAGGACCCCAACCCCTGGTTCTGGCCTAGGGCAGATGCCCCCAGCCCAGCAGGGCTGCTGCCAGGGTAGAGGGCACGGAGCGCTCAGATGCTGGAGGCGGCTGGCACGGGCACTGGCCGTGGCCGGAGGCGGGGTGGGGACGTGGCTGCCTTGAAGCTGGTCTCTGCACACGCGTCCTGAGTGTGGCACTGACACTGGCGGCTGGGGGCAGAAGGAAATTCCGGGCCCCAGGGGCAGAGCTGCTGGTCCCTAGCACATGAGGAGCCCCCGCCCCTCAGCAGCTGCGGCCAGAGAGCAGGACACAGCACGCCAGGCTTACGGCCACGCAGTGCTGGAAAGGACTCGCAGCTCAAGCGCTCAGCTGAGAGAAGGAAGACCGCAAATCAGAGACTCGACTTAGAAACTGAGGAGAAGAAAGGAAATAAAGACTGAAGCGGAGAAAATGAAGTAGACTAGAAAAACTAAAGAGAGCACCAACGAACCCAAGAGGCGGCTTGTTGAAAACACTGATTCCCCAAACCAACAGCCAGACTAAGAAAGAATGTTTAAAAAAAAAAAATAAGAAAACACAAATAACTAAAATCAGAAAGGAAAGGAAGACATTGCTACTGAATTACAACCACCGAAATAAAAAAGATCTTAAGAGGATACAGTGAACAACCGGGTGCCAGCAAACTAGACAACTGAGATGAAACAGACAAACGCCGAGAAACGCGTGAGAGCCGACACAGACTCTGGAAGAAACAGAAGACTCAATGACCAGGCACAAGTGGAGAGACTGAGTCAGTCACCAAAATGCTTCCAATAGGGAAGCGGATATGGCTCAGCAATTGAGCTCCTGCCTACCAAATGGGAGGTCCCAGGGCCTCCTGGAAAAGGCAAGCAAGACAGTGAGCTGGTGTGATGGGCTGGCGCAGCGAGCTGATGCACCAAGATGACGCAACAAGGAGAAACAGAGAGGTAACAAAATCGGGAGCGGAGGTAGCTCAAGCGACTGAGAGCCTCTCCCAAATGGGAGGTCAGATCAGTTCAGTTCTCAGTGCCTCCTAAAGAGAAGATAAGCACACAGCTACCAAAAAAAATGGGGGGGGGAAGAGGGGGAGGATAAATAAAATAAATCTTAAAAAAACACACAAAACCTCTCAACAAAGAGGAGCCCAGGGCTGAAGGCTTCGCAGGTGAATTCTACCGCTCGTTCCAAGAATTAACACCAATCCTGCTCAAACTCTTCCAAAAAATTGGAGAGGAAACAGTAGTACCTAAATCATTCTGCGAGGCCAACATGCCCCTAAATATCAAAGCCGGATTAAGACACTGCAAGAATCCTACACGCTAATCTCTCCTATGGACATAGATGCAAAAGTTCTCAATAAAATACTAGCAAACCAGGAAGTGGACTTGGCCCAGTGGTTAGGGCGTCAGTCTACCACATGGGAGGTCTGTGGTTCAAACACAGGGCCTCCTGACCTGTGTGGAGCTGGCCCACGTGCAGTGCTGATGCGCACAAGGAGTGCCGTGCCACGCAGGGGTGTCCCCCGCGTAGGGGAGCCCCACGCGCAAAGAGTGTGCCCATAAGGAGAGCTGCCCCAGCACGAAAGAAAGTGCAGCCTGCCCAGGAATGGCGCCGCCCACACGGAGAGCTGACACAGCAAGATGATACAACAAAAAGAAACAGATTCCCCTGCCGCTGATAAGGATAGAAGTGAACACAGAAGAACACAGCAAATGGACACAGAGAGCAGACAACAGGGCGCAGGGGGGGGGGGGGGGGGGGGGAAGAAATAAATAAGTAAATCTTTAAAAAAAAAAAAAAATACTAGCAAAGATCCAACAGCACATCCGAAGGACTACACACCATGACCAAGTGGGATTTATTCCTGGTACGCGAGGGTATTTCAAAGTGAAAAAATCTATTCATGTAACATGTTAACAGAATGAAGGGAAAACCACACGATCATCTTGACTGACACAGAAAAGGCCCCTGACAAGGCCCGCACCCCTTCCCGAAACACTTAAGGAACCGCCTCCAAGCGATGGGGGCATCTATGGAGAGCCCGCTGGTCCACCCCCAGCGGTGGGGTTGAGGCTCTCCCCCCTGGTGCCCGTCATGTTCCCAGCATGGCTCTGGCAGAGCGGGTGGGCTGACTGGCATGAGAGCCACTAGGTCTCCCAAGGGGCTGGTGCAGGCGATTGCTTCCAGACCGTGGAGCCGGCAGCGAAAACCCGCGGCCGGTCCCAGCACACAGGGCCGTGCGTGCCGCAGCGCCTATGGGTGGGGAGGCGCCTGCTGCTGCAGGGAGGAAACGGGAATCCCTGCTTCTACTGCTGGAATGACAGTGAATTTCTTGGCAATTTGGGTCCCTTTGAAGCTCAGCCATGTTCTTGCTCGTGAGAGAGTAGACATGCAGCCGACAAAAGCGACGGGCAGCTCAGGGTCTACAATGGAAGTCATTTTTAAAGAAGTAACAAAAGACGTAAAACTTTCTCTAGTTGCAGATGACACGACCCTACATATACAAAGTCCTGAAAGAGCTAATAAATGAATTCAGCAAGGTGGCAAAGTATGAGATCAACACCCCAAAACCAGGAGTGTTTCTATACATGAGCAATGAATAATCAGATGAAGAAATCAAGAAAAGATTTGGAGACTGGATGTAGCTCTGTGGCTGAGTGCCTGTTTCCCAATTACGAGGTCCTGGGTTCAATCCCAGGTACCTCTTAAAAAGAAAAATGAAAAATAACTCTCATTGGGGAGCGGATGTTGCTCCGTGGTTGTGCACCTGCTCCTCATTTACAAGGTCCTGGTTTGATCCCCAGTGCCCCCTTTAAGGAAATACTCCACTCACGATAGCAACTAAAAGAGCAGACTGTTTAGGGATGAACGTAACCAAGGGCGTAAAGGACTTGTCTGCAAGCCACAGGTGCGACAAGGACACCTAAGGAACTGCAAGGACGCTCTGCATTCATGGACGGAGACCAGCGCTACGAGGTCAGCGCCACCCACACTGGTTTACGGGTCCAACGCACTCCCAGTCAAACTCCAGGCCTTCTTCTGCAGAGACGTAAAGCCAACCACCGGGCTCACCGCGGGCAGCGGCCGAGAGCCGAAGCCCTCGTGAAGAGCGCAGGGCGCACTCGCTGAGGGCGGGGAGCTCAGCTCGGCATGGACAAGGGCCCAGGCTCAATCCTGGAACCTCCTAAAAACACGAAGACCTCACCGCGGTAATCAAGGCACAGACCAGGGACAGAGCTGAGGGCCCAGAAGTCCACCTGACCACGTGTGAATGGGCCCTGGGGCCTGGGGAGACGGGGGAGGCCAGGTCTCCAGGGGCAGCCATGTGCGGGGAGCTCCCTGACACCCCAGCTGCAGCCGGGACCCTGCAGCCCTGGCCTGGGGCCCCCGTGGGCCGTGTGCAGAGTGGCAGTCCAGCCCCAGCCGAGGCGAGAATGCGTACCAAGCAGCACGGCACCCAGCCTGCTCCGCTGGACCAAGGCTGACCGAGGGCGGATGGGGCTGGATGGTGCGAGGGCCACAGCGCAGGCGGTGGGCGCCAGCTGGTGGCTCGGTCAAGGGCAGCCACTCCACCCGCCAGCCGCGGCGCTCACTGGGAAGCCCGCTCTCCCCAGCTCTGTTCCCCCAGCAGCTCCAGATGGAGGAAAACTGCAGGCCCAGCAAAGCCCCGGGCTCACCCCACCCTCCCTGGGACTGGGCAGGAAGGTCTGCCCTCGCTGGGGCCCGCCCCCCTTGGGGACCTTCCTTGTGGTAGGACCCCAGGTCTGGTCCCAGGGCCCAGAGTGCCCCCTGCCCCTGCCCCACATGAGCCCAGGGCACGAGGAGCGCCCGTGCTGCCCGCAGGTGCCCACACTGCAGGGCTGGCTCTCCCCTGGGCCAGTGCGTCCCGAGGTGCTATCGTTCCTTTTGTCAGGGAAGCCGTCCAGCGGCCGTGGGCTCCCCAGACTTTCCAGAAAGCTCAGCACTGAGCGGGGTGACTCTGAACCTCAGGCCATTTGGGGGCCTCCTTTCAACACCCCAGCCCCAAGCACCACGTCATGAGACAGACGAACGGCTCTCGTAATGGAGAAAGAAACAAAAACATCAACATCGAGAGACGGCAGATTGGGAAAACCGCTTGTATAAAGACATTTCCTGGGAAATGGATGTGGCCCAACTGATAGAGCGTCTGCCTACCATATGGGGGATCCAGGGTTCAAACCCTGACCCTGTGGTGAGCCGGCCCATGAGCAGGGCTGTTGTGAACAAGTGCCCTGCCACGCAGGGGTGTACCCTGTGTAGGGGAGCCCCACGTGCAAGGAGTGCACCTGCAAGGAGAACTGCCCCATGTGAAAAAAAAAGCACAACCTGCCCAGGACTGGCGCTGCACACACAGAGAGCTGATGCAGCATGATGATGCAACAAAGAGAGACACAGATTTCCAGTGCTGCTGACAAGAATGCAAGCGCACACAGAAGAACACACAGTGAATGGACACAGAGAGCAGACAACTGGGTGGGGGGGAAGGAGAGAGAAATAAAAAAAATTATTTTCTGCACACACACACACACACACACACACACACAGCTCTTCCAAACCTATAAGAAAAGGCCAAGAGTCTAATGAAACACAGGCAAGGACTCAACCAAGTCTCAAAAACAGTGCTGTGAAAGTATTACATAGATATGGCTATATAGCAACAAAACTCCTTAATAAATCAGTAATTGCAGAAGAATAGCCAGAAATAGCAGCTGTGTACAGCAGGGGAAACAGATTGAGAGGTGGAAAGTTTTCTTATTATTACCAAAATAATGAAAATGCTCTAAAAACGACTGAAGAGGTGAATGTACAACGGTGCGATTATACCCAATACCACTGATTGTACATTTTGGTTGGATCACTTGCTTCCTGATACGTATCAATAACACTGATTAAAGAGTATTGTGAGACACAGGAAAAGATGCTTATCCTCAACCATGAGAAAAGGAGGACAAATGGAAACATCCTCGCTTCTCTGATGGATCATGATTAAAATCCAGGAATGACCATGAAAACGGGGAGGTGGGAGCGCAGACTCCACCCGAGCCGCAGGCGCACCTGCGGGTGCTCCGGGTGCTGCAGCACAAGGGGGAAGCGAGGAGTAGGGCCGGACCCCACGCACCACGCAGCAGCGGGCCCTGAGCCAGCTGGACTGTTCGTGCACTGAGCTGCCCTGGCGTGTGCCGCAGACCACACACGCGAGGCGGGGCCGAGCCGAGGCCGCAGCACCCCGACTCGCCTGCCCCACGCAGGGACACCATGGGTGCGCACTTCCCCCTCCGCTGACGCCTGCTCTGGCCCCTTTCCCTCCCCTCTACTTCGTGGCAGGAAAGGGGCTGGGGGCCTGGCCCAGGGCTGCCCCTCGGGACGTCCGGCCACCGTCTCAGAGCCTCTGGCCCTCCCACACTGCAGCCTTCGGAGGCCTGGAGCCCCACACGGGCCGGGCGCACAGGCAGGCAGGCAGGCCCCGGGGCCAGGGCCTCGCCAGGCCAGACGCCACGCCCTTCCCAGTGTGTGGGTGGCGACCCCCACCCCGCAGCGGCTTGCCCCCACCCGAGTGCGTCTGCGGAGCATGGTACCTCTTGCTCACGCTGACCGCAGGGTCAGCCCTGGCCCTGCTGGCCGGCGTTCTCCTGCGTGCCAGCTTCCTGGAGCCGGCCCTCTCCTCCGGCTGCGCGCCGCCCCTCTGGGGGCTGCCCCCGGCCTTGCCGTCCAGGTCGCGCAGCACGTTGTAGTTGATCTTACTCGAGATCTTCTTCTGCTCCAGCATCTTCTCGATGGCCTCCCCGGCCGTGCTCGCTTGGATCTGCTCCCGCTTCTTGCAGGACTTCTTTGGCTTAACAGAGACACAGATAAGGACTCCTGCAGGGGCCGAGCGACCCCAGGGGTGGGCCGGGGCTGCAGACGAGTGACTGGTGGGGGTGCAGGGACCCAGGGCCTCGGCTTACGCAGATCCACGGGCTCAAAGCAGTGGGGGAGGCCCCAGCGGACCTGCCCCCAGCCCCTGCGCAGGCCCCGCCCAAGCCCCGTGGACGAGACGGAGGACACTGCTCCCTGGGCAGGAGTCACCACAGCTGGGACAGCGCCCAGATGAGATGTGGCGCGCCCCAGAGCAGCAGCCCCAGGAGCGAAGAGCCGCCTGGGACAGCGGTGCATGGCGGCCAAGGACGCCACGCCATCCCTGCGCTCCCTGGGCGCCCTGCCCCTGTCCTGGGGAGCAGCCTGAGTGCCGGGGGCTCCCCGAGGGCAAACTCCACACCACCTCCCGCCTGCTCTGCTCCTGGCTCTGAGAAAAGCGCGCACAAGGCCGTTCCCACCGGCCCCTGGCCTCGCTCGGCTTCGAACTGGGCCCAGACAGCAGGCCAGGCCCCCGTGATACTGCCCAGCTACGACCAGCACGAGGGGCGCAAGCCTGCAGGGAGGCTGAGGCCAGCCCTCTGCTTCCCAGACGCAGCGGCTGCCCGACATGGCTCAACCTGTGTGTCCAGGTCCAATCAGCCTGACCCACCAGCGCCCCAGAGCCCTCCCCAGCAGGAGGGCGGCCCCTGGTGCCTGGTGGGCAGTGCCGCCTCCTGCCACCTGGTGCAGGGCCTGGCCCTCCTGCCCTGGGGCCCTGAGCCGCTGTGGAGGCTGCACCCGAGCAGACTGAGCCCCATACCTTGTGCTCCTTGTAGATGCCCAGCTCCTTCTCCTTGGCAATGCGCGCCTCTTTCTCTGAAAGGCGAACAAGCAGCCAGCGTCAGCGGGGACCGAGTCACAGCCGGGGTGGGGCAGGCCGGCACTCACCCCTCTGCTCCTTCAGGTACTCAGCGTTCTCCCGCATCCACAGCTCGGCCTTCACGCGGGCTTCTGACTCGCTGAGGATGTACTGGGGACAGAGCACAGGGCGCGGCTCCACCACCTTCCACGCCGACAGCCACGCAACAGCCTCGTGCGCGTAACTGTCAAGGGTAGAGGGGCTTGGGCGGCAGGGGGCGAGCGGACCAGGCCGTGTCACTACCGCCTGCCCTGCCCACGCCAGCACGCTGCTCCTTCCTGCACAGGGCACCGCAGGTCCGTCCCACTGGCCCGAGGGCCCGGCCCCGATCGGGACACGGGCCCTGGAGGACCCCAGTCAGGTACACAGGAGCAGTGCCCACGCAGGAGGGCAGCAGGCAGCTGGCCCCAGCACCTGGGCACGCTGGCACCGGGGTTTTAGGTCAGGGGCCATTCCGAGTGGAGCCAGCCAGTGGGGCTGGCATTTGCTGCCACAGTCGGGCTGCCTTCCGGTGGGTGGGGTGCGTGGCGTGGACGGGCGCAGCGTCAGACTGGGCACCAGCGGCCGCAAGGCCCAAGGCAAGGGCAGGCCCTGGGCTTCTGGGCTGCCTGGCACACGCCACTCGCCTCCTCCAGGGCCGCGCGAGAGGAGCACAAAGCGCTTACTTTGTCAATTTCGAGGTCGTCGATGCCGCTGAGGTCCAGCTCGCCGTCCTCCGAGGCGTCCTCTAGGGGAAGCAGCCGTTCAGGGGCGCGTGGGCCACGAGAGCACGGGCACCCGGGCTTGGCCTCCAAGGCTGGGCGTCCTCACCCCGCGGGACACGCGCTTTCAAGCAGCCCTTTGGGGGCCCATGGCCCAGCAGACCCCGACTCTGGCAGCTTGGCTGCGGCTGCCAGCACCGCGGTGCCCAGCGAGGACAGCAGGGCCCGGGCTCAAGCCAGAGCTGAAGAGGCCCCTGCACGCGAGGCCACCACGGCCTTTCTGGTAGGAAACTTGGTTTTCACAGGCACCCTGACGAGGCGTCAGCCGGGTGGGGGGCCTGGGCTCAGGCTGACCCCCTGGCCCAGGGGGCGGGGCCGGGCTGGCGGGGGGCGGGCCCAGGCGTGGGGCCCTGTGTGATGTCCCCAGCTAGGCCAAGAGCACAGTCTGCACAGCCTGGGAACAGGGCAGCCCTGCTCCCCACCAGCCTGCTGCCCGGGCTCACTGAGCCCCTCCCCCCCCAGCCTCCTGACAGGGTCTCCTGCTGCTCTCGGCCTCAGGACAAGCTGCTGCCCCTCAACCCCACCCCCACCAGTCTCCCACCCTGTCCTGCAGTGGCCCCATGTGCTCGAGGGTCACACTGGGTCACAGCTCCCCCTCCCCCCAGGCTGCCCCAGGGCCTTTGCATGTGCCTCCACCCGGAGCCCCGGGGGACCCACCCTGCCCAACAGCAGCTTGTGCTGCAGCTGCACCAAGGTGCTGGGCCTGCACGACTGACTCTCTCCCACCAGAATGACCGGCCAGCCGTCTCCAAGCAGCCCTCACAGGGGCCACACCTGGCGGCTGGACAGGCAGGCCAACAGGCAGGATCTCTCCCACAGCTGTCAGCGAGTGGGGCCGTTTCGGCACTGGCCTCGGGCATGGCTCTGAGAAGGGGGCGGAGGGCAGCAAGGCCGCCGCTCCGCCCTGGCCCACCGTGTGGGGGAGGCCCGAGGCTGTGGGGACCGGGGCGCACCCTGGGCACAGAGCGGAACCGCGTGGCCTCAGGCACCTGGCCAGGACCCTGGTCAAGCCGGAAGGGGACAGTGAGTTCCGCAGAGGGCAGCGAGGCCCCGGCTCCCGCTCTGAGGCCCAGGGACACTCCTGGCCAGCAGAGACTGCTCCTTGAGGGAGGAGGGGCCCTGCTGGACTTGCCCTTCCAGGTCCCTCTCGGGGGCTCGGGCCAAACCCGGCCTGGACAGCAGGGCGACGGCCTCTGCACTGCAGGTGCACACTCTCCTCGCCGGCCAGCGTGGGCCTGGGCGGTGGGAGCTCCGCAGCCTCATGCTTGACACCTGTTCACACCCAGAGATGCACACCGCCCTCAAAGGCGCTTACGGAGACAGCGCAGCCCCCTGTGCGCGGTGCCCGCTCTCCTGCAGGCGGCTTCTGGGCTGTGGGATGACACCAGTGCCAGCCTGAGCAGTGTCCCCAGGGTGCAGGGCCCCCGCCACCGTAAGGGCCAAAGCCCGTGTGCAGCATCGTCCGACCCCGGGGTGTGCCCTGCGATGGACACAGCGTCAGCTCAAGCCCCGAGGCACAGCCGCCATGGACAGAGACCTTCCTGCCACGGTGGACAAGCAACGTGAGCCCTGCTGCCCAAGGCCCTGTCCACAAAGCGGCCACGGCGTCTGTCCCTTGTAGGAGGCCTGCTGCGCCAACCAGCACCAGGGTCAGGGTAGGTGCCTGCCCTTGCCGCGCCGCAGGGGAGTCCACCCACCGCACGAGACTTGGCCACACAAGTGGACAGGGGGTGGGTGGCCAAGGAGCCTGGTGGACCTGCCCTGCCGAGGAGGGCAGCGGCTGGAGTCCACTGCCCAGCCCCCGGCCTGGAGCAGGCCTTCCCTGCCTGCCCCGTCAGCCCCCGCCTGGAGCAGGCCCTCTCTGCCCTCCACTGCCCGGCCCCCGGCCTTGAGCAGGCCCTCCCCCCCGCCCCCCCCGCCTTCCCTGTCACCCAGGCCTTGAGCAGGCCCTCCACCGCCTGGCCACCCGCCTGGAGCAGGCCCCTCCCTCCCCACCCTCCCAGTAGCCCCAGCCTGGAGTAGGCCCCCTCCCCGCCCGCCCTGCCCACCCCGCCCTCCCCCGCACTCACTGGGGTCCCGGCTGTGGGAGGAGATGCACTCGCGGATGGACTCTGAGATGCCCAGGCTGGCTGCCGTGGGCAGGGGCCCCAGCAGGCACTCCAGGGCCGGGGGTCTGCTGCCCCTCCCGGCGGCCCCCGCCGACTCCGGGCTGCCCGGCGGGCGGCCGAGGAGCTCCTGGTAGAAGTCCTTGTTGAGGTGGCTGGCGGCGGCCTCCAGCTCCTCGTCCTCGGCGTCCTCCTCGCCCAGCAAGCTGGACGTGCCGTCCTCTGCGGGCCCTAGAAATAGGTCCACAGAGCACCCATGAGCCAGGCCAAGCACCACGGAGGACGAAGCCTCGTGGAAAAGGAAACCTCCACCACGCACAGGAGACGCTTCCTCTACAGCGTCACGCAGCGAGCAGCAGCACCGGGAGCCGAGCCTCTGTCGGGGAAGCGAGGAGAGGCCCCGCAACCAACGGGCCACAACAATTGGACATCCACAGCCAAGAGTGGACCTCGACCTGCACCTCACACTTCACGGACAAGTTAACTCAGGACGGATCACAGAGCCAAGTATGAGTGACAGCTGCAAGTGTGACAGACTGTGGATGAGGCAAGTTTCTTAAATACGACACCAAAACCCTAACTGACGAAGGAAACACTGATGAACTGGATTTTATCGAAGAACCTCTGCTCTCTGAAAGATGCTGTGAAGAGGCCAAACCACAACCTAGACCGGGAGAAAACACTTGCTAATTACACTTAAAAAGGACTTTACCTAGAACACATAAAGAACTCGCAAACTTCCTTAGCGACAAAGCACACAGCCCCACTGAGACATGGGGATGGCTAGAGCCGCCCTTCGTCTGGAAGTCACAGGGACGGCAGAGATGCTCGGGGTCTCCCGGCACACGGAGGCCGACGGCGGGACTGGCCGCTCCAGGCGCTGCAGGGGGCGGTGGTGCTGGAGCCTCATGCCGCTGACGAGGATGGTGCATCTGCTTTGGGCGCCCCCGTGGTGTAGCCATGACGCCTCATGGGCAGGGCCACGGGCAGTGCCATCTGTCACAGCCCCACACGTCCTTTCCAGGTGCAGCCACCAGGTGTGCTCGTGGGTGGGCCCCCCACAAGAGAGAGGAAGGCACCACCGAGTCACACAGAAACAGAACCCTGAGGAAAGCGGATCTGGCTCAAATGGTAAGAGTGTCCGCCTACCACACAGGAGGTCCGCGATTCAAACCCAGGGCCTCCTGACCCATGTGGAGCTGGCCCATGTGTAGTACTGATGCGCGCAAGGAGTGCCGTGCCACGCAGGGGTGTCCCCGTGTAGGGGAGCCCCACGCACAAGGAATGTGCCCCACAAGAAGACCTGCCCAGGAAAGGCAACGCACACACGGAGAGCTGATGCAGCAAGATGATGCAACAATAAGAGACACAGATTCCCGGTGCCGCTGACAGGAATGCAAGCGGACACAGAAGAACACACACCAAGTGGACACAGAGAGCAGACAATGGGGGGGAGAGAAATAAGTCTTTTAAAAATCTTAAAAAAAACCAACAGAACCTTGAAAGAATGACCAAGTGGAAAGAGCCAGACCAGAGAAAAAAGAATGAGAATGGGTAAAATGGCTGCTATTAGAAACAAGGAAGCGGAGGATGTGGAGAGGGCCCTTGTTCGGTGCTGCGGCGCAGCCGGCGGCTCCTTGCAGGTGTCGCCCACCACGCGGGCTGCCGTTCCCGCCCTGGTGAGAACCCAGCAGAACTGAAAGCAGAGACTCGAGACGACACACCGGTGTTCACAGTGGCACCACCGACAACTGCCAACAGGAGCAACCCAGGTGCCCGCCAACCGAAGGACGGTCAACAAACGCGGTTTACACACGCGATGGGATGCTAACAGCCCTAAGAAGGAATGAAGCTCTGATCAAACGCGGTTTACACACGCGATGGGATGCTAACAGCCCTAAGAAGGAATGAAGCTCTGATCAAACGCGGTTTACACACGCGATGGGATGCTAACAGCCCTAAGAAGGAATGAAGCTCTGATCAAATGCCGTTTACACACGCGATGGGATGCTAACAGCCCTAAGAAGGAATGAAGCTCTGATCAAACGCCGTTTACACACGCGATGGGATGCTAACAGCCCTAAGAAGGAATGAAGCTCTGATCAAACGCGGTTTACACACGCGATGGGATGCTAACAGCCCTAAGAAGGAATGAAGCTCTGATCAAACGCCGTTTACACACGCGATGGGATGCTAACAGCCCTAAGAAGGAATGAAGCTCTGATCAAACGCCGTTTACACACGCGATGGGATGCTAACAGCCCTAAGAAGGAATGAAGCTCTGATCAAACGCCGTTTACACACGCGATGGGATGCTAACAGCCCTAAGAAGGAATGAAGCTCTGATCAAACGCGGTTTACACACGCGATGGGATGCTAACAGCCCTAAGAAGGAATGAAGCTCTGATCACACGACGACGTCATGTTGAGTGGCTAAGCCAGACACAGAAGGACAGACAGTGTGTGGTCCCCTGAGGGGAAGCAGACTAAGCAAAGTTACCACGTCGAATCTAGAACCCGGGTACCAGGGAGCGGGGCGGGGACAGGGCCTGGGAGTTAAGGCTTAAAATGCACAGGAATGAGGGAAAGGTTTTGGTTATGGAGGGTGGCGATGGGAGCCTACATTGTGAATGCAGTAACAGCCCACGTGAATGTGATTAAAAGGGGCTGTATCTATGACAACAACAAAGAAATCCATGGACTTGCGCTACACAGTGAACCCTGAGTTAGCCACGGAGTGTACTGTATAGTACAAGTATAAAAACGTGCTTTCATCAGTTGTAGCAAGTGCCTGACACGGATGCAGGGTGGTAGGTCGGAATTCTGTATTTTATTCATGATCGTTCTATCAACGCACAACTTGCCTAATAAACACAACTTTTAAGAGTCTATATCCCATGATTCCAGGTATAAAGTCCGAGCACATGAGTGGCTACCTGGACGGGGAAGAAGGGAAGGGCTGCCAGTGACAGGACAGCTCCTCGACCCTTGTGGAGAAGGTTCAAATTCACTACATCTGTGCAGTTTACTGTGTCAATTATAACCCAGTAAAGCTGTTAAAAACCCATTTAACGGCACAACTTTAACAAAAAGACTTGCTTGTGAAGCCTTACTCTACATTTTAAATGGCCTTCTTTTAAAGGCATCATTTTAACAGTTCTCAGCAGCAGGTGTGAAACCAGGGCTTTGTCATGTTGAAAAGCATTTCCCTGGGGAGAAGACCAATAAGAATTTCCGGGAGCAGGGAAACCACTGGAGTGGGGCCCCCTGGCCAGGCTCCTACCCCCACCTCAGCGGCGCCTCACTAGGCAGCCGCCCCACAACATCCCAGTCCCATGTCCAGCCCGGCCGGGAAAGCTCCCCAGAACCCGACCTCCACCTGCCTCTGGGCACAGAAACCGCAGCTAGGCTGCTCAGGCACCCAAGGAAGCCTCACCGATGCGACCCACAGGCCAGCCCCGGGGCCCCGAGCCCTCGGCGCACTCAGTGGCACCAAGCAGCCAGGACTAGGCATGAGGAGAGGCCGGAGAGCAACGCCCGCACAGGCGCAGGCCACGGGACGGGCCAGGAGGCTGCAGGGCAACAGTCCTGCCCAGGCGCAGAGTGCCGCACTTCCAAGCTGGACCAGACTCAAACCCAACCCTCAGCTGCATGGAGGTGAGCAGGGGACACAGATGCCGGGAGAACAGCAACCATGACTGGGCACTCGCAGCCCGCAAAGGGGCGCCCAGGGCCTGGCGCGGACTGCGGCAACGCCGCGCAGAGCTCTGCCAAATCCCACCCAGCCACGGGGATGGATGGCGGACAGCAGGGGCCGGGGACACAGCAGAGGGTGACGGGCAGGCTCAAGGACAACAGGACACTGACAGGCACCGCTCTGGACCCTGCAAATGGGTCCCCGGAGTCTCAGCAACGGACTTTCCATGGGCCCCAGGGAAATGAGCCAGCAGCGCTGACAGCAGAGGCACCGGCCAGGGAGCAGTGCCCTTGCAGGGCTTAAACACAACACGCACAACCCTTCCACGTCGACGGCAGACAACTCTTCGGCATCAAGCACTTTGACAAGCCTGTGTAGCCTTCTCCACTCTCTATTTCCAGATGACGTTCATCAGCCCAAAACAAAACTCATACTCGTTTAGCGTAACTCTCCATCCCGTCCCCACCCCTGGGAACCACGGCTCTGCCTCTAGGAATCTGCTTACGGTATTTCTTACAAGAGACACACAGTATCTGCCCTTTTTTGTCTAGCTCATTTCCCTTAACACGATACTTCGAGGCTCACCCACGATACAGCAAATACCAGCACTTCACTCCTTTTCGTGGCTGAATAACACCCCTTCGTTTACTTCATCCATTCCTGAGCTGATTAGGTTGCTTTCATCTTTTGGCCATTGTGGATAATGCTGCAATGAACACTGGTGTGCAAATATCTGTTTGAGTCCTTATTTTCAATTCTTTCAGGTACAGACCCAGAAGTAGAATTTTTGGGTCATATGGTAATTCTACACTAACTTTCAGAGGAACTGCTAAAGTGTTTCACAGCAGCTGTATCCTCGTACATTCTCGTCAACAATGGACAAGGGTTCCTGTTTCTCTACATCCTCTCCAACATGTTATTTTCCAATTTTTGAATAATAACCACCCTAGAGGGCATAAATTGGTATTTCATCATAGTCTTAATTTGCATTTCTCTAACAACTATTGATACTGAGCATATTTTCGTGCATACTTACTGGCCATCTGAAAATTTTCTTTGGAGAAATGGCTATTCAAATCCATGTCCCTTTTTTGGTTTTTGTTTTTCAATTCATTTTGCCTTTTTTTTAAAAAAAGCTACATAGACCATGCAATTTTGTTTTTTAATGTTTAATGTTTAATGTTTACCAGGACAACTCACCAAGGTCAAAGACGTGAAGTTGCCATGTTTAAAGAAAATGGGGGGGGGGGGGGGGAGGGAATCACTCTGAAGACTACCAACGTGGTATACGGTAAGAATGCACACTTTAACATAAACCCCGTATACAAACAGTAGTTTCAAGAACCGACGTCACTCCTGGCTTGTAGAAATGATGCTCTGGATTTCAGGGTAAAGTAGCCACCCTCGGCGCTCCAGGTAGCAGGAACCTTGCCATCACTTCCCAGTTCTCCCCAGGTCTGCAGTGACTTTTCCAGACTGTCCGTGCACCTACTCCTGTCATGCCTCCAAGGACCCGGGCAGACAGCCTGACGCGTAACTCGTGTCCCGCCTCACCGAGGGACGCTTCCACCAGCCCTGGCCAGAATTGCCGCCTCCCCCGGTCCCAGCGTGGCGGAGGGCCTCGCATTAGCCCTGCGCTTCTGGCTGTCGAGAGGCAAGAAGGCCGCGGCTGGCCACGTCCCACTTTGAAATTGGGATGTCTGTCTCTATGTTGTCAAGTTTCAGGAGTTCTTTATATATTCTGGATACTAAACCCTTATCAGATACATAGTTTTCAAATATTTTCTCCCATCCTCTAAATTATCTTTCCATTTTTTAAAAAACTTTTGAAATAATTCCAAACTTACAGGAAGATCGCAAAACGAACATAGAAACGGCACGCTGAACCGCAGTGCTCCCCACACAGATACCTGGATGTACCACCACTGGAGTTCTGCTACACAGCAGGCCATCTGATCTAGTGACACCAGCCCACCAGCTACGTTTACCCATGTCTGTTTCACCTATCGTCTACCTATCTAACATGAGTAGGTTGTACACATCATCATGTTTGTGATATCCTCTGATGAACAGAAATTCTTAATTCAGATAGTCCCCTTTTATCTGTTTTTACTTCTGTTGCTTACATATTTGGTATGAAATCTAAAACTCCATTGCCTACCACAAGGTCCTGCTGATAGTACCCTATGTCTTCTTGTAAGAGTTTTACATATTAGCTTTTATATTTAGGTTGTTGACCCATCTTCAATTTTTTTTTTTTAAATAACTATGCTCAAACACACATTTATTAATCAAAATAGGAACCATTACAATCAACATTTTGCCAATGAGAAATAAGTTTGTTTAGACCTATAGCATAAAAATCCATGCTTCAGGATTCAACAAACTCTAGAAAGCATTTTCTGCATCCTGCTGTCTGTGGAAGCGTTTTCCCTGCAACAGGTTGTCAAGATGCTGGAAGAAGAGGTGGTTGGCTGACAAGAGGTCAGGTGAATACGGCAGATGAGGCAAAACTTTGTAGCCCAATTCGTTCAACTTTTTAAGCATTGGCTGTGCGACATGCACTGGGGTGTTGTCGTGAAGAGTTGGGCCCTTCCTGATGGCCTATGCCGGCTGCAGGCGCTGCAGTTTTTGGTGCATCTCATCGATTTGCTGAGCATATTCTCAGGTGTAATGGTTTCACAGGGATTTGGAAAGCTGTCGTGCATCAGACGCGCAGCAGACCTCCAAACAGTGACATCACCTTTTTTTTGGTCCAAGTTTGGCTTTGGGAACTGCTTTGGAACTTCTGGGTCCAACCACTGAGCTGGTCATTGCCGGCTGTTTTATAAAATCCAGTTTTTGGCGCATGTCACAATCCGATTGAGAAATGGTTCGTTGTTATGTACAGTAATAGAAGACAACACTTCAAACGACTATTTTTTAAATTTTTGGTCAGCTCATGAGGCACCCACTTATAGGGCTTTTTCACCTTTCCACTTTGTTCCA
Organism: Dasypus novemcinctus; assembly: GCF_030445035.2. NCBI lineage: Eukaryota > Metazoa > Chordata > Mammalia > Cingulata > Dasypodidae > Dasypus > Dasypus novemcinctus. The sequence continues at coordinate 582,437 of NC_080675.1, read as the reverse complement.
AATGCCAAACAACTGTAGAATGGCTGACGTTGAGTTCTTCGGCAACGTCTCATGTAGTTTAAGAGGATCAGTTTCAATGATTGCTCTCAACTTCGGATGGCTGGCCACTATGCGCATCTTCAATGCTATCGTCTCCTTTGCAAAACTTATTGAACGACCACTGCACTGAACTTTCGTCAGCAGCTCCTGGCCAAATGCATTGCTGATGTTGCGAGTTGTCTCTGCTGCTTTACAACCCATTTTGAACTCAAATAAGAAATCACTAGAATTTGCTTCTAACATCATTTCCATAGTCTAGCAATTTTTTCTTCTCTTTGGCAGACAGTTTTGAATCTCCATCAATAGTTTTTAGTAAGTTCAACAGCTCATCTTTGGTTGTCTTCTGTGTACTACTGGAATAATCATTTTGATCCATTCTCTGGCAATAAATATATCCTGTGTCTCTGTTTGGATCTCTTCCCTTCTGCATGGCCATGAGCTTAACACTAACAATTTTATGTAGAGTTCCAGGAATCTTAAAAACATCTTTTTGATGATCAATTAGAAAGAGTACTAGAAGATCAGTTTTGCCTTTGGATACATTTTTATTGTCAATGATAGCTTTCGAGAATATCCTTTTCACAACCATTCGGTTGTCACTTTCTTTCTGTAATTTAAATTCAGAAGGATGTGCTGCAACAGCCATGAAATACAGTAGTCTTCTAAATTCTTCTCTCTTTTGAGACTCCAAAAGCTTTAGAAAGAGCTGAGTAGCTTCTAATGCTATTTCAGTCTTCCCATTCACCAAGAGTTCTGCAATTGCATTGTGAACATCAGGTAAATGTCTTAACAGAGGTTCCCTGGTACTGTAATATTTGCCAAGGGCATCAAAGAGAAGTTCTTTTATTAAGTCTGTTCTATCTGGTTGCTCAGGGAAGTTTCTGCTTATGTCCACCACCATCTGGTCTGGAAGGTATTCTAAGCAGTCAATTGCTGCAGAAAGCCACTCATCTTCCTGAGAGTTGCTATAAGCCTTGAGAATCCCTCGATCCAGATAGCTACTATCGTAGATCAAGTCAGGATGCCTCTTGGGTTGAGGAACTTTAGGTACAACCTCTTGCTGTTTGAGTAAGGACTCAAGAAGTGGAAGGTCTACAAGTTGTAATAGGCGCCCAATTGTTTCCTCTTGCCATACTTCATTAATAACTTCTGGAGACAGGGCTGCAGAGCTATTTACATTAGGGAAGTTAGCTGGCTTTAAACTCAGATTTTTCCACAGATCCTCTAAACTTGCTGATTTCAAATCAGATGACTTAAATAATGCTTCTGCATACCTGGAAGGTGAATATAGTTTGTTCTCTTTGCCTAACTGACTGTCTTGGTCAGGTATTGTGGTAAACCTATAAAGGCTGCAACTACTATCTTCAAATGTAGGTTTTTTGTCTTTTCCAAAGACTTTGGTTGGAACTGCTTCAAACACTTTGTAGTCCATAAGTGCTTGACACACTTTCACCACTTTGGCCCGAGGAATATCTACATCACCAAAATACTTATTCTGAATTAGATGAGAAAAAATGACATCCACAGCCTCTGAACCAACAAAGCAGTCATTGTGCCGTTTTAAATGGTGCCTTCGTCTCTTCACTTCCACCTGTGCGTGAAGGGTGCTTATAATGCTGCTCCATATATATGTGGCTCCAAATGACTTCTGGGCTACAGTGAAACTTGTTGTCTACTCTCTGTGTCTGCTTGTCATCTTTTCTCGTCTTTCTCTTTAGGAGGCACTGGGAACCGATCCTGGGACCTGGAGGCCTCTGCGCGGGGCTCTGGAGAGCCGAGTTCAGCGCGGTTGCCTTCTCCCGCACCGTGGCCATGGCCGCCGCCGCCGCCGCACAGCCGAGGCAGCCCCCACGCCACCTTCAATTAATTTTTGTACGCAGTCATTCTTTTCCACGTGGATTTCCAGCTGTCCCAGCACCATTTGTTGAAGGGATCACTCATTCCCCATCGAGTGGACTTGCACCCATGTCAAAAATCAACAGGCCACAGAGGCGTGTATTTACCAGTGGACTCAATTCTACCATTGGTCCGTAAGTCCGACCTTATGCTGGCACCACACTTTTAAATTAAGGTAGCTTTGTAGTAAATTTTTAAATCAGGAAATGCAAATCGTCCAACTTGTTTTTCTTCAAGATTGTATTTTATTTGTTGCAATTCTATATGAATTTGAGAATTGACTTTTCCATTTCTGCAAAAAAAGGCTGCTGGTATTTTGGTCTGGGTTTCACTGAAGCCGTAGATTGCATCAGGCAGCGTTGACGTATTAACGCCATCAAGTCTTCCACACGAACAGGGGATGTCTTTCCATCTATTTCACTTTAAAAAAAAAAAAGATTTATTTATTTATTTCTCTCCCCCCTGACCCCAGTTGTCTGTTCTCTGTGTCTATTTGCTGCGTCTTCTTTGTCCGCTTCTGTTGTTGTCAGAGGCAGGGGAATCTGTGTTTCTTTTTGTTGCGTCATCTTGTTGTGTCAGCTCTCCATGTGTGCGGTGCCATTCCTGGGCAGGCTGCACTTTCTTTTGTGCTGGGCGGCTCTCCTTACGGGGCACACTCCTTGTGCATGGGGCTCCCCTACGTGGGGACACCCCTACGTGGGGGTACGGCACTCCTTGCACACATCAGCACTGCGCGTGGGCCAGCTCCACATGGGTCAAGGAGGCCTGGGGTTTGAACTGCGGACCTCCCATGTGGTAGACGGATGCCCTAACCACTGGGCCAAGTCCACCACCTCATTCTTTTTTTAAAAAGCAGTTTTATTGAGACCTATTCATATGCCATACTATTTAAGTCTTCTTTAGTTCCTTTCAGCACTGTCTTGTTTTCAATATACGAGATTTTCACCCCCTTGGTTAAATTTATGTCCAGGTATTTCATTCTTTTGGATGCTGCTGTAAAAGGGAGTGTCCTGATACCCTCTCCAGACTGTTCTTTCCTGGTGTACAGAAAGCTGGTATCAGGGTACTGCGGGCCTCAGAATGAGTCAGGAAGCATCTCTCCCCTTGCATACTCTGGAAGCAATGGAGGAAGATTTTGCCCCCTTGGTTAGATTTGCTTTCCTGTGCCTGTGGTGCTCTAATGGCTACACTCATGTGTCAACTCAGCCAGGTCCTGGCATCCAGCTGTTTGGTCGAGTCAGTTGGCTGATCTATGACTGTCGACACCTACAACTGAGACCGCCTTCAGCAACGAGACGCCTCATCCAATCAGCTGAAGCCTTGAAAGGAGGAGGGAGGAGTCCTGCAGTCGGACAGAACTGCCATCCCTGCCTCCGCGGGCCAGCTACCCCGGGACCCACTGGAAACCTGCGTCGGCGTCCCCAGCTTGCAGCCTGCCCTTCGAATTTGGACTTGCCCACCGTCACGGTCACGTGAGCCAATTTCTATTAAAAAACAACTCATTGCATTTACGTTAGATCTACGCATATACAGCCTGTCACTTCTGCTTCCCTAGAGGAACCTGACTGAAAAGTCGAGAGCCAGACATTCTGAGTAGTACATCCTTGTAACTCTGAAGTCTACTTCTCTCTCCTCTCTGGCATTGCTGGCTTTTGTTGTTGTTGCCAAGGAATGGAGCCGTCAATCTGGGACGTTTCCAAGCTACTTTTGCTCCCAAACCCGAAAGGATAAATGGGGCAGGGGAGGGAATTGGGCGCCGCCTCTTCCAGGCACCTCTGCTGCTTTGCCTGAGGGGCTGGAGCAGGGCCTCATGGGGAACCCACCACCAGAAGAGGCCGGTCAGAGCAGTGGACTCTAGAGGCTCCGTCCTGCGGAACACGAGCCGCCCCAAGGGCTTGGCTGCCGACACCTGCCTGTGGCTAGGGCCAGAGGATGAGCAGCAAGAGCTTGATGTTCGTATTTACTGCAATTTACCAGCCTCTTTCTCCAGTTTTTCTCTGGATGCCGCACAGAGCTGCACTAGACTCCAGGGTTTCAAAGCAGTGGATTCAGATGGTTCCTGCCAGCTCAACAGCGGTTTCGTGGAGGAACTGATTCCTGGAGTGTACTCCTGTTTTCTAGAGCTTTTAGAACTCCCTCAGACAATTCTCGTGCTCAAAGAGGAAACACAGCCTGAGACTGAGGATTCTGGAACAGCAGAATGCAGGGAAGGCAGACCAGGGAATGGGGCTTACCTTCACTGCCTCAAATGTGCATGGCTACAAAGACAGCAGAACCAAGGGAAGTGGATATGGCTTAGGCAATTGGGTTCCTGGACCTCCATCTAGGAGGTCCAGGGTTTGATGCCCAGGGCCTCCTGGTGAAGGCAAGCTGGCCCACATGGCGAGCTGGCGCACGCAGAGTGCTGGCCTGCACAGTGTACTGCCCTGTGCAGGAGTGCGGCCCCATGTGGGAGCGCCAGCCCACTTGGAGAGCTGGTGCAGCAAGATGACAGAATAAAAAGAGACACAGAGAAGAGAAATAAGAGACGCAGCAGATCAGGAAGCTGAAGTGGCACAAGAGAGTAATCACCTCTCTCCCACTCCGGAAGGTTCCAGGATCGGTTCTGGGAGCCACGTGATGAGAATACAAGCAAACACAAAAGAACACACAGCAAATGGACGCAGAGAGCAGACAACGAGGGGGGCAGGGGAATAAATAAATCTTTAAAACAAATTAAAAAAAACCCCCAAGGACATGACTCAAAAAGTGAGAAAACAGTGAAACGAACTCAGAGCATGGAAGGGGAGAGAGGTGAGAACAGAAACAACTGCCTCAGCAGGACAGAGCTAATGAGCAAACACAAAACCGGCCCGGAGGGAAACCACCAGCCTAGCTAGGAAGAGATCATAAGACAAACACATGCAAAGTAAGAGATGGTGAAGAAAGAAAGAAAACACGGAAACAACAGAATCCACACAGCTGACGGTTCACCCCAGAGAGGAGGCGCCCACAGAAGGCACAGCCTTCCAGCCGAGCCTGCACCCTGCGGAGGCACCTGAGGCGCTGCCCGAATCAGGGAGACGTGCCTCTGCCACCAGACCGAGCCGAGCCACGGGCCCAATGAGGGGGCGTTCCAGGCCTCAAAACCGGAGCACACTCCGAAAGTCGGGCACGAGCAGAAGGCACATGACCGGGGCCACGGCCTCGCACCAAGAGGAAAGAGAAGCGGAAGGAGGGGCAGCGGAGGAGAGGCCATGGTGACGCCACAGAGGAGGGGTCCTTGGGAACCCGGGTTGCCAAGAGAGCAGGGCCCAGACACGCCCGAAACCAAAACGGGTGTGCCCAGGCCTTCCTGGTGAGGAGGGGCACCACAGTCAAGGGGCACGCGCCCAGGGAGTGCAGCCACCTGTGGGAAGGGCAGATGGAAGGGCGCCCCGGGGCCAGGACTCAGGCGAGGAGCAGGCCAGGTGTGCGGTGGGCAAGAGGACATGGGAGGGGACAGGAACAGGACACTGGTCTAGGCAAGGCCACACCACGGACACGGTGCTGGCGGCCTGTGGGTGGGGCTGAGCAGCAGGGGCCAGCGTCGGACAGGGACCCCGCACGTTTGGTGTGGGAGGCTGGGGGACGGCTGGGGGCAGCAGGGTGGTGTGAGGTGTCAGGCCGGGCGGTGGCCGGGGTCCTGGGCCGCAGAGGGATCCTGCCACTTGGGAACGTGAGCAGGGGGTGCATGGGGGCGGCCAAGGCGGAGCAGCCGTGAGGGCAGGGCTGGACTCACCATCCTTCGCCAGGTTGGCGAATGTGCCCTTTGCCTTGGGCCGGCTGCTCTCCAGCTCAACCTCGATCGCGTCCTGGTAGCTGGAAATCTCCCCTGGAGCGTGAGGTCAAGAGTGGAGAGTGAGCACACGTGCAGCTCCCGGGGGACTAAACAGGCTGCACAGTAAGACCAGCCAGGTACCTTCCACTTCCTCCAGCTTTTTGGACAGGACTTGCTCGAGCTGAAAGAGAAGAGGAGAGCACTGGGCAATGGCAAGGGACCGCAGCCTCGTGGCACTGGCTTGGCCCCACTCGTCTAAAGACGTCTTGTTGGGCACTTGCTCCGTCAGGTCAAGGGAGCGAGGAGCAGGAGGTCCACGGCCATGTCTGCCCCCGAGGGTGCCTGGTCCCTTCAGGGCTGCAGGCTAAAGATGCAGCTGGGCCGAATGGACGGTGGCTACATGGTGCCCACCACCCCTACCTGGAGGACTGCAGCAGGAGAGGAGTGGCCCACACCCTCTCCAGAGCACGGACCCCGCCTGCTGCCCCTCTCCCCACCACCTCCAGCGGTCCCCGAGGTGTGTGGCACCATTTCCTGCCAGAACCCTGGCTGTGTCAGAACTACTAACGCCTCTAGCTGGTATGTGGGGAAGGCTTGTGCTTCCAACTTTGGGGTACCTTCCAAATCACACACTGCTTTTGCAATCCATCTCACAGGACAACCTCCAGGGCAAGGGCAGGACCGAGCACGTGGCCCAGGGGCACTGCAGGGCCATGGAGCAGCTCTGGGATGCTGAGCTCCTCAGCGGCTGCATGCCCTCCCTGTCCGGCCCTGCCAGCACCTGGGGGGCCAGCCCAGCCCTCTCGCCCCACAGGGGCCCTCCACACTGCCCCAGCACCCTGGGGCCCAGCATGCAGCAGCCACATTGCCACCCAAGCTCCTGGAGCTGACGCCTGAGGTCCGCAAGGTCAGGCCAGGAGGCAATGCCCACGAGGCAGCATGACGGGCATGGGAAGGAGGCAGGCAGGAGCAGCGCAGAGCCCGGGTCTTCTGGGCAGCCACAGGCCTCGGGGACAGGCAGCCCAGGCTGGGGCGGAGGATGCAACGGGGCTCAAGGCACACTCCAGAGGCCTTCCTCCAGCCCCAGCCCTTCTTGGCAAAGCAGGACCAAAAGGCCTTGCAGACCCAGGCACAGCAAGAGTGCCCAGCAGGCAAAGCGTTATCTGAGGTGTCAAGGACACCTGGGTGCCTGGGCTCCCAAGGGTGGGCGGGCTCCGAGATGCCATGCCCCGGTGGGAGCACCCGCTGTGTGTGGCAAGAGCTGCCCAGCCAGTCCCGGGAGGCACCTGCCCAGAAAGAAAGGCTCCCAGCTGGTGCCCACCCGCAGTCCCCAGCTCGGCTTCCTCACAGCCCACTCCCGGCAGCCTGCCCTGTCTGCTCGTTTGGGGCCCGCAGTCGCCCCAGCTGCCCCTGGGGCATGCGGCTGAACAGAGACTGGACAAGGACAGAGCTCAACCTCAGGAGCAGCGACACCACTGGGGCGCTACCTGCTTCATGCGCAGCTTCCTCTGCCCGGCGGTGTAGGAGGGGGGGTCGCACTCCTCCTCCAGGTCGATCTTCATGAACTCGTCGATCGTCAGCTGGCTGGTGGGAGTGTCTTCAAACTCAGTGAGCCTGAAAGACGCCAGTGGCTGGGACCCGAGACCTTGAAAGGCTCGTTTCTGAAACTCTGAGCTCACAAGATGGTCCTGCGAAGGCTGGGGCTGCTGGCACCGAGCACCACGCGCGGCCAGAGAACACCCCAGGCACCTTTCGGCAGCTTCTCAGTCCCTGCCCGGTTCCGCCAATAGCTTCGGTCCGAGGGAAAAGAGCCCAGGTCCCTCCTCGCTCCCACACGTGGGACCCAGCGTCCTGCTGGTCAGAGGACAGGCCGGCAAGGGGGGCCTGAGCCATGCCTCGCCTCTCCTCACGCTAGGGCATGCAGCAGCCCCCCACGGCCGGCAGGCACAGTGCACACCAGCAGGAGCAACTCGCGGTCTGCAGTCTACAGCCACCGGAATGCTTAATGAGAGAATTCTTGAAGAGAATTAGAGAGGAAGGACGTATCTAAAGGAAGCTAAAGCTCCCTGTCTTTGGAAACACGGTCAGACGTTGACGGTGCGTGACACGCAGTGGCGGGGCTGCCTGGCCGTGCATCATGGCCAACTTGCTGGGGTCACTTGGGTGGTGCAGTCATCAGAGACAGCACGTGAGGGGGTGGGCCCTCCTTCAGCAGCCAGAGCAGCCCTCTCACTGCATCCCAGCTCCCCAGGGAGAGGGGACCCTAGGGCTCCCAGAGGCTGGGCTGGGTGCCCCCGGGAGGGCCTGCTCTGGGGGCCACTCGGCACCAACGCACATCCCACACCAGCCCAGCGTGGGAGAGGCTGGAGCTCCACCCCGCGCAAGCTGCCGTGCCCAGGGCACCCCAGCCAGCAGGGAGGCAGCAGGGTCTAGGAAGGGTCTGAGACCCGCGCCCACCTGGGGCGTGCCTGCACCCCCCGAGCCAACGAGCCCCTCACCTCTTCCTCAGCGTGGACTCGCACACCTTGACCACGCTGATGACCTCCTTGACTGTCCTCCGGAAGTCGTGCATCCTCGCTGCAACCAGAAGAGCTGGGCAGAGAGCACGTGGGAAGCTCAGGGAGTGCGGGGACGGGAGCCCCGCTCTCACCGGGACGCCAGGCCTGGGCCTGGGTTTCCAAGTGGGGCTAATCCCGCTGCCGCTGGCACGGAACGCTGGTACTGGGGGGGGGGGGGTGCTCCCGGGGGTGAGGAAAGGCTGGCTCAGGCCGTCGGCCCAGGGCAGGCACAGCACGCCGGAAGCCAGAGCGGCTGCAGGTGCAGGTGCGGCTGCAGCCGGGGGGCAGAGAGGTGGGGTAGGGGCAGGGCTGCTGCCTGCAGGAGGCCCAGGGTCTCCTGACCTCGAGGCGTCCAGTGAGAGCTGGGCCAGAACCAGGCACAGGGGCAGGGCCGGCCGCCCCTCCCGCTCTAGGGCTGTTGCTGTCTCAGGACCGGAGCAGGCCAGCGGGGTCAAGAAGGGGGCGGGAGGCAGCCCTGATGTGGGGCTAACTCTGGAGACTGCCAGGCCCTACGGCTCTGCCGCTGACACCTGGGGTGAGCGGTGCCTGCAGCTGAGCAGCCAGGGTCATGGGAAGGAGGGCGAGGGGCCGAGGGGCCGCGTGGGGCCCAGTGCCTGGGAGCCTCCCGCTCTGAAGGGAGGAGGGGCCACCGTCGCCCAGGCCAGCCGCCCTTGTGACCCCCAGGCAGCACCGCGTCGCCGAGGAGGCTGTACCTGCGCCACAGAGGCCCGAGGGGCGCCGGCCCGTGTGCATCCAGTCCCGCTTCATCCTCTGCAGCAGCCGCAGGGCCGTCATGGACACCTCATGGTTCTTCTCTCCAAACTCCAGCAGGTGTGCGAAGCGCGGGATGTACAGACAGGGGTCTGCGCAGACGCCAGGCTCAGTGCGGCCGCGCCAGCCACCCCACCGCCAGCCCCTGTGCCCCCGCCCCATCCTCCCAGCCCCTCCTCACCAGAACCCTAACCTGCTCTCCCTGGCCCCTCGCCCTTGCCCACTGCCCAGCCAATCCCCACGGCCCACAGTCGCCCAGTCGAGGCACGGGGAGCCCCTCCCAGGCGCCCACCCGCAGGCTGGTCCTCGGGGCCTCAGGGTGGAATACCGGGTCGGAGGCGTGAAGAGGCACCAGACGCAGGGCCAGCGCGAGCCGGGGCAACCGGGCGCTTCAGCTGGAACACTGAGGACGAGGGAGCCGCACACACGCACACACCCACCTGCCACTTCTCAAGTGCCGGCTCTGCGCACGCAGGAGCACGCTCACGACTTAGGGGAGTGCCACACGCACACTGCGTGCGCACACCTGTGTGCACAGTGCCCTCCTACACAGGCCCTGGGCGGGGTGCTGGGAAGACAGCCTGTGGCGCCTTTGCCTACAGGGTGGCAGGACCGCCATGGAAGAGGATGTCCCCAGCTGCTGGAGGGTCCTACAGTCTCCTAAAGGGCGCCGAAGAGACTTCCCTGGGTAGGATTATCCCAAGGGTCGAGGCCTAGCAGGAGCCCACCAAGGGTCTGGTGAGGGCGTGGGGCAGCACGCGGCTGGCGGGGCCCGTGTGCCCATTACTCCTCCATCGACCTCAGGAGGCAGGCAGACAGCCCTAGCCCCATCTCCTGGAGCCCTGAGCCCCCCTTCCTCCCTCCCTGCCAGCCTGCACTCACACAAAGGAGAAGGCGGGGGCGCTGAGGCCACAGCTGGCGGCTCCCAGAGTGGCCTGGGCTGCGGGCTCTCCCCGGCGCCGCCAGTGCTGGCCAGCACTGGCCAGCACATGGACGGTGCAGCCAGCGACACCCCCAGGCACGCCAGCCCACTCCCCACGCAGGCAGCTGCTGTCGCCCCTCTCTCCTTTTCCGGGGAGAAAACTGGGCCCAGAGGCCATCAGCTGCAGGGGACCCGGGACCCGGACCTCCACCTTTTTGCTTGTTTTTTTTTTGATGATTAGGTTGCTACAAAATGTATTTTTGAGAAAAAAAGATACGTTCTTAAAATAACACAACTGTTAACATTATTTAACGTTTGATGAAACATCAACCACCAGCGCTGGGAGGAAAAGCCTGTGAAGAGGGCTCGTCCCGATTTGGATGGACTTCAACTCTGATTAACTCCTGAAGGAGACAACTCTAAGTTTTAAGTGTCAGTAACTATTTCAAGATAAATAAACCAAGAAGCTGAAATGGGGAAGGGGGAAGAAAACTGGGTAATTCCAATTAGGAAAGATGATTTCAAAAGAAAACAATAGGGGGTAGCGGTTATGGCTTAACTGATAGAGTGTCTGCCTACCATACGGAGGTCCAAGGTTCGATCCCCAGGGCCTCCTGACCCGTGTGGTGAGCTGGCCAATAGGCAGCACTGCCCGAGCACAAGGAGTGCCATGCTGTGAGGGGTGTCCTCCACCATAGGGGAGCCCCACGTGCAAGGAGTGCACCCTGCAAGGAGAGCCGCCCCATGCGAAAAAAAGTGCAGCCTGCCCAGGAGTGGTGCTGCACACAGGGAGAGCTGACACAGCAAAATGACACAATAACAAAAGAGACAAAGTTTCCCGGTGCCACATAACAAGAATGCAAGTGACACAGAAGAACACACAGTAAATGGACACAGAGAGCGGGCAATGGGGGGGGGGGGGGGAGAAAAATAAATAAATCTTAAAAAAAAAAGATAACAATAGGGAGCAGATGTGACTCAAGCGGTTGAGCACCTGCTTCCCACATGGGAGGTCCCAGGTTCAGTTCCTGGTGTCTCCTGAAAACAAACAATAAGCAAAACAAATGAAAATACCAACTCAGGGGAGCTGATGTGGCTCAGTGGTTGAGCACTGGCTTCCTGCATACAAGGTCCCAGGTTCAATCCCCCGCCCCAGTACCTCAAAAAAAAAAAAAAAGAGGTCATCATAAACGACAAACATAAATCACACAACTAAGTTAAGTTTGCAATTGGCCTGACTAAGAAAGGCAAAATTCAGGTCACACTGTTTACACAAGACCTAAGACCAAAATAAGGCAAAAAAGTTTTAGCACAAAGGCTGGGCCAGGAAGGGGCCTCAGCAGAACTCGAGGCAAGATGCACAAAAGGGACAAAGAAAGACATTCTCAAACAGAAAGAAGCTAAAGCAGTCACAGGCCTGCGTGCACACAGTAACAGAGCAGAATTAGAAAAAACAAAATGGATTATAAACAGGAGGGAAGCAAATTTGGCTCAATGGACAGAGTGTCCGCCTACCACATGGGAGGTACAGGGTTCAAACCCAGGGCCTCCTGACCCGTGTGGTGAGCTGGTTCATGCACAGTGCTGATGCAAGCAAGGAGTGCTCTGTTACACAGGGGTGTCCCCCTCATAGGGGAGCCCCACGTGCAAGGAGTGCACCCCGTAAGGAGAGCTGCCCCGTGCAAAGAAAGTACAGCCTGCCCAGGAGTGGTGCTGCACACACAGAGAGCTGATGCAGCAAGATGACGCAATAAAAAGAGACACAGATTCCTGGTGCCACCTACAAGAATACAGACAGACACAGAAGAACACACAGCGAATGGACACAGAGAGCAGACAACTAGGGGGGAGGGGATAAAAATAAAAAATAAATCTTCAAAAAAAAAAAAAGAGAAACTTAAAAACCGCAATAGGCAATTTTTAACCTAGCTCTTTCAAATTTAAGGAAAAAAGTTAAACTAGGAGAAGCGAACACCACAGGATCAATATAGGATATATGTTTTAAATTCTGTACTCTACAAAAAAGAATCATTCTTTCCAAAAATCTGTGGAACATTTATAAAAACACCATACCGTAACACATTCCAGAGAATGGAAATCTTGCAGGTCGTGTTCTCTGATCTCAGTTACAATAAAACTAAAAATTAATACACAAAAAAGGAGATAGACACACTTTCCTCACCCCTGAAACAAACTATTAGGAAATTTAAGAAAATTCTCTTGGATAACTTTATAGACCTAAATGTTTCCTATAGTTAAGCAATAAAAATGAAAACAACAAACTGAGTAGTTAAAAAGAAAATTAAAAAATCAACAAAATAAAATACTTAAAATAGGCAAAAGGGACTAGTAAAATGATCACGACCAAAAAAACAATTTAAGAAAATAAAACTAAGGGCTTGTGTACTGCGAAAAGGTCAATTAACACACAATCTTTGTCAAGTACAAGCGAAAAGAGAACAAACACAAACAAACATCAGGAACCCACTAGACAGGTCACGCCATAGACAGGATTTTAGACACGGAGCAACCACCAAGCACAGCTTTGCTGCGGTACACGTGAAACTCGAGGGGAGAGGAAGCCCCCCTCCTCCTTGCTCACTGAAGTGACACTGCCCACACGCGCGTCCTTGCCCATCTCGGCCCCGCAGCCCAGAGGAGCCCACTCCCCACCTCGCACACGACAAGCTGCGCAATCCTACGACAGTCCCGTGCCCCTTTGGTGTCTGTGAAGCCCACCCAGGCTGTCGCTGTGGTTTATTCATTCTTGTTGCCTATGTTGTAAAATCCAGTTCTTTGCCCATTCTGTTGGCACAAGTCGAAACTGCTTCCGACGGGGGGCTGGGAAGACGCTGCTGGGAGAATGCTGGGCGTGGCTTTTGGTGGAATGTGCCACGAGTGGCATTCCTGGGTCTTTGTGTGGGCTCAGCTTCAGGGACAAGCGGCTATACCAAGTAATGCTCACACCATCGGGGCTCCAGCTGCTCCTGAGCATCGCCAACCAAGGAGCTCAGCCACTTTCAAGGTTTCAGTGCCCCAAATGACAGTTTTTGCTGCTTACCAGCTATTTAAAGAGTGTATTCCTGTCTTTTCCCGTTTTTGTAAACTGGGGCCACCAGCCTTTCTCTCCCTTTTTTCTTCCTGATTTGTAGCTCTTTATTCTGATACAGTCCCTTGTGGGAAACAGATATGGCAAACAGCTTCTGAAAAGGACTTTTTTCTAGGGAAACATTTACTACATTAAAGTAAGATGGAAACTTGACCAGACCAATGGCCAGGGAAGAAACCTAGAGCTCACGTTTGGCTCCTGAATGGGCTTTCCCACTGATGAGTCACTGAGCTGTTTGCTGGTGTCCTGTACGTTTTTCCGGACATGAAAGTATATGAAAAACACAGAAGGCTATCTGTACAGACTTGAGCTAGGAAGCCATAAAAGCAAAGGCACAGGAGCGAGATGTTTAATCCAGGCTTGGATATCTCCCCCACACCCAGGGGCCATGCCAGGGCATCGAGGGCACACAGAGGGAGCTGGGAGCAGTGCTGGGCCCAGCAAATGCTTGAGCAACAGCCAGTGTCCGCTCTAACTACCCCAGGACAAAAAGTCATGCTTAGTGTCAAGAGACAAACCGACAAGCTTTCCATCTAACACCTGGAAAAGGGCAAGGCAATGATCACCTGGGAGCTTAGGGCCCAACACCAAGGTGCCCACCTCCCAGCTGTAGTCATGAGCAAGTTGCTAACCTCTCTGTGTCTCTGTCTCAAGAAAACGAGGTCCCTACTTAATCAAGGTTGGTATACGAGAGCCCTGAGAACTGGGTGTAAGTGCTGTGTTTGTTTCTGATATCTAAAAAACTGAACTGCAAAATGCACTTGAACAAATCAATTACAAAAACACCATGAGCAATTCAATAAAAAGGAAAAAGCGTAAAGTTTTCAAGAAAAAAAAAAGTCAACTGTGTATTAAATTAACAAAGACTACAAAAGCCGTGGGGTAGTGTCAAGGGTGTCGGTAAATAGCGCCCCTCGCTCACTCCCAGGGGTCAGAAAACTGCACAGTGCAGGGAGGGGCCCACAGCCCCATTCGCTTCCAATTAAAGCCCCGCAGACCCAGCCAGCTGCAGCACGGGCCCTAATGCAGAACACAGCGCAGGCCGGACCGTCCCGGAAACCGCAGAAGGAGCCGCCGCGCTGGTGACAGCAGCTTCCTACCAGAAAGAGCCTTAGTCCCTCTCCTCACTGGCTCCTTGCACAACACCTGGGCCTTTCCGTACCGAGACCCCGCGAGGGGCGCGGCAGCTCCCAGCGCTCGCCTGGGGCGAGCCGTGGGCTCTCGAGCGCGGGGCGCCGGAGGCGGGGCCAGGGCGGAGGGCGCGGCGGGCCGGGCAAGGGCGGCGTGCGTGGTGGGCGGGGCGCTGGAGGCGGAGCAAGGGCGGCGTGCGTGGTGGGCGGGGCGCCGGAGGCGGGGCCAGGGCGGAGGGCGCGGCGGGCGGGGCGCCGGGGGCGGAGCAAGGGCGGCGTGCGTGGTGGGCGGGGCGCTGGAGGCGGAGCAAGGGCGGCGTGCGTGGTGAGCGGGGCGTAAGAGGCGGAGCAAGGGTGGCGTGCGTGGTGGGCGGGGCGCCGGAGGCGAGGCCAGGGCGGAGGGCGCGGCGGGCGGGGCGCCGGGGACGAAGCAAGGCGGCGTGCGTGGTGGGCGGGGCGCTGGAGGCGGAGCAAGGGCGTGCGTGCGCGGCGGGCCGGGCGTAGGAGGCGGGGCCAGGGCGCTGTGCGTGGTGGGCGGGGCACCGGAGGCGGGGCCAGGGCGGAGGGCGCGGCGGGCGGGGCGCCGGGGGCGGAGCAAGGGCGGCGTGCGTGGTGGGCGGGGCGCTGGAGGCGGAGCAAGGGCGTGCGTGCGCGGCGGGCCGGGCGTAGGAGGCGGGGCCAGGGCGGAGTGCGCGGCGGGCGGGGCTGCGCGGCGGGGCGGGGCGGAGGCAGCGCCCGCGGCCCCGGCCCGAGGGTCGCCGCGCCCATGCTGCTGCCCCTGGGCTGCCTGCACGGCCGCGTCGCGCAGTGCCTGACCTCCCTTCTCCTGCCGCCAGAGCCCCTCCCCGGGCCCCGGCGCGGCGCGAGGGCGCGCGCGAAGCCGCCGTGCGGCGAGGCGGGCCCCGCGGCCCTGCCGGGGAAGATGGCCGCGGAGCTGTACCCCCGCACGGCCGCCACGGCCACCGACATCGCCAACAGCAACGCCGCGGCCCCCAGGAAGGGCGGCCCGCCCTGCGCCCCCGCGCCGCCGCCGCCCGCGCCCGCGCCGCCGCCGCCCGCGCCCAGCAACAACAACGCCGAGGGCCCCAACTGGCAGTCGCTCCACCCGACCCTGCGCGAGAGGTGAGCCCCGCCGCCCCGCCGCCCCCGCCGCCCCCGCCGCGCCCGCCGCCCCCGCCCGCCGGCCGCCCCCGCCGCCCCGCCGCCCCGCCGCCCCCGCCCGCCGGCCGCCCGCGACCCCCAGCCCGCGTCTCCGCCCTTTGCAGGAACGCGCTCATGTTCGACAAGGAGCTC
Organism: Dasypus novemcinctus; assembly: GCF_030445035.2. NCBI lineage: Eukaryota > Metazoa > Chordata > Mammalia > Cingulata > Dasypodidae > Dasypus > Dasypus novemcinctus. The sequence continues at coordinate 566,920 of NC_080675.1, read as the reverse complement.
ATGGCCGACGTCCACTTCGTCGTGGGGCCGCTGGGGGCGGCCAGGAGGGTGCCCGCCCACAAGGTGGGTAGCAAGGCTCGGCCGCCGCGCCCGGCCCGCCCCTCCTCGCCGCGAGCCCGTGGCCGGCGTGCGCCGCTCGCAGCCTCCCCTCGCCCCCACCTCCTGCCCCCGCGGCAGCCACCCTCTCTCTCGCCCCCAGTACGTCTTGGCTGTAGGTAGCTCCGTCTTCTACGCCATGTTTTACGGAGACCTTGCAGAAGTCAAGTCGGAAATCCACATACCTGACGTGGAGCCCGCAGCTTTCCTGATCCTGTTAAAGTAAGTCTGCGCCCCTGAGGCGGAGGCAGGGCGGTGGCTCTCCCCTGGGTACCGCTCCCGGCCGGAAGTGCCAAAGGTGGCAGTGGGTTTCCAGGCCAGAGCTCTGCACAGGGCACCCCCACCCTATGGGTGCCTGAGCAGCTCCTGGCTTTCCCAGGTACATGTACAGCGATGAGATCGACCTAGAAGCGGACACCGTGCTGGCCACTCTCTACGCTGCCAAGAAGTACATCGTCCCTGCACTGGCCAAAGCCTGTGTCACCTTCCTGGAGACGAGCCTGGAGGCCAGGAACGCCTGCGTCCTGCTCTCCCAGAGCCGGCTGTTTGAGGAGCCCGAGCTGACACAGCGCTGCTGGGAGGTCATTGACGCGCAGGCCGAGATGGCCCTGCGGTCCGAAGGCTTCTGTGAGATCGATCGGCAGACGCTGGAGATCATCGTGACACGGGAGGCGCTCAACGCCAAGGAAGCGGTGGTCTTCGAGGCGGTCCTGAACTGGGCCGAGGCCGAGTGCAAGAGGCAAGGCCTGCCAGTCACCCCGCGGAACAAAAGGCATGTTTTGGGGCGAGCCCTCTACCTGGTTCGGATTCCAACCATGACGCTGGAGGAGTTCGCCAATGGCGCCGCCCAGTCAGACATCCTGACGCTGGAAGAGACCCACAACATCTTCCTGTGGTACACGGCTGCCAAGAAGCCCCCCCTGGAGTTCCCCCTAACCAAGAGGAAGGGCCTCGCCCCGCAGAGGTGCCACCGCTTCCAGTCCTCGGCCTACCGCAGCAACCAGTGGCGGTACCGGGGGCGCTGCGACAGTATTCAGTTTGCGGTGGACAGGCGTGTGTTCATCGCAGGGCTGGGTCTGTACGGGTCCAGCTCTGGCAAAGCCGAGTACAGCGTGAAGATTGAGCTGAAGCGCCTGGGGGTCGTGCTGGCTCAGAACCTGACCAAGTTCATCTCTGACGGCTCCAGCAACACCTTCTCTGTCTGGTTCGAGCACCCAGTCCAGGTGGAGCAAGATGCCTTCTACACAGTCAGCGCCGTCCTGGACGGCAGCGAGCTCAGCTACTTTGGACAGGAGGGCATGACTGAGGTGCAGTGTGGGAAGGTGACCTTCCAGTTCCAGTGCTCCTCGGACAGCACTAACGGTACTGGGGTCCAGGGCGGCCAGATCCCCGAGCTCATCTTCTACGCCTGACGCCCACTAGGACACCGGCTGGCACTGCCCGCGCACCACTGTCACCACCCTGGGAATGGGCCCAGGGGTGGCACCACCTGCCCTTCCTCTCCAGGACACGGCATTTACTCCTCAACCTAAGGGCCTAAGACAATCCTAAGACTTTGCTTACTTCGTAGCTCCTCTCTAAGTAGACAGCTGTAGCCTGAACCTGAAATAGAAAGCTTTTCTACTGGTCAGGCACACGCCTGTCTCTTGAGTCTCTGTAGCCGGGCCTCACGTGTCCACCAGACATTAGGGGTACATCTAGCGGAGGGCAGCAGGCCCCGGTGTCCCCAGGGGCGCCCACACCGCTTGCCCTAAGGGCCCTGCCATTCCCCCACCTCTAGGTTTGACTTGAGACCATCCTTTCAAATCCAGAATGGGGTGTGGAGGGTGGAAAGCTCTTAAAGCAGTCCATCTACTTAAGTGGATTTTCACAATAAAGTTTTAATAACTTGATAGCCAGGTGTAGACCCGTGACTGTGAGGAGTCTTACACCGGGACATTCTGCCGCTCATACAGCCACGGTAACGAAAAACTGTCTCCCAGCACTAAAGAGAATCTGAGCTCTCTGCCAAGGGTTCCTATCTGGTCAGCGGCTAGAATGCTCTGGAACAGGCCAGGGGGCACGTTGCCTCTGGCAGCTCAGACAAAGCCTAACTGCAGGCATCAGGTGGGAGGGGCGCAGGCCCTGGAACAGCCCTGCGCCCGGCTGGTGAATGCCGCTGCCATGCGCCTCGGGACGTGGGTGTGCAGAGCCCTGCTGCATTCCCTGGGCCTGGCCCCGAAGAGCACGGTTCTGCTCGGCACAGGGGTATGTCCAGCAGGGGCCCCACCCCGAAGGACCCCAGCCCACCCTGGTCCCGCGTGCTGCCCCCTTTGTGTGGAAACCCTTGTTCAGATGCTGCCAGGCGAGTGAGGAGGGGGCACTCGGAGCAGGGCATGGACCCCGAGTCCTCTGCTCGGGAGGCTCCAGCCCTGCGCAGTTCAGGACCCCTCACTTCTGTCTGGTGGGCGCCACACAACTTGCACAGTGGCACCCGCTGTCCACACCCTCTTCCACAGCACCCTGTGACCACACGCAGCCCGGAAGGACAACGCAGCGTCCTCCCGGCACGGGAGGCACGCCTCCTGCCTGGGGCAGCCCAGCCCCTGTCCTCCCGCTGGGGGTCACGGGCACTGTGGCGTCTAACTCCACACCCCTCCCTTCCTAACCATCCCGGCACGTACCTATTGCCGGCGCGTTGATGCAGAGCTCTCTGGCCAAAAGAAGAAACGTCTTCCCCAGCACGTACACGTTCACCTGCGACAAAGGAACGACAGCAGCGTGGACTTGCGTTCAAGGAAACGCCTGGCCTGCGTCCCCCGGCTTCCTGGCTGTCTGGGGCGCCACACCCCTCCAGCCAGCACGCTCCCAGCCAAGAAGAGCCCTGCGGAGTGCAAGCTCAGGGCCGCCTCGCCGCTGCCACGCCAGCTCCACACCCACACCCACTCCCCCACTCCGATGGCCTGGCGGCCTGGCCCCAGTCGCCTCGCTGGGGCTGCAGTGCCATCTTCGTTGTGATTCTCCACACACATCTAGAGAGCTCCACTGCCTCCCGCCTCGAATGCAAGCCCCAGGCTCCTCTGCCACAGGTGCGCTACCACACCTGGCTCAGCAGCCTGCTGGGCAGGGGGCCGGCTAGATGGGGGAGTGCCTGCCTGGAGGGGTGCACGCACGGCTTCGCGGGCAGGATAGCCAAGGCCTGCGGCATCTGCCGAGCCCGCCGTGGACTGGGCTCCACCCTGAGGGTCAGGCCTTGTCGGGGGCGTGGGAGGCACCAGTGACCTTGACCCCAGCAGAGGGGGCAGGCCCTTTGAAGACCTGTGTTGACCAGAACCGTGGAGAGTGGGGGGAGCGGATGCTGAGCGGGGTCTTGAGGGACAGCTGGGGAAGAGGCCGCCCAGGCAGCGGGCAGCTTGAACAAGGCGTACGGGCGGGAAGGCCGCACCGAAGGCCTGGGTGCACCAGCCTGAGCGCGCGGAAGCCTCTGCGTCCTCCTGGGATGGAGGCCTCTTCTCAGCTGGCCTTGGACCTCTGCCTCGCCCAAGCTGGCCACCAGGCTGAAGAGCCGGCGTGTCCTCCAGGCAGCTGCCCAGCAAGGGCACTGGCCCCTTCAGGCAGCGTGGACGGCTGTGCTGGCGCCCTGGCCTGGTGGCAGTCTCCTCTGCCCGCTTCCCGGCCGTGGCTCGCAGCACTGCTCTGCTGAAGGAGTGCTGCAGCCCAGGCGCCTCCGGAGACACCAGCGTCCAGCATGGGCGTCTTTCCAGGGCACACCCTCCCCGGGCTCCTGGACCTCACATTCTCCTCGCGTCCTCAGCTTGCTCCTCTCCAGTCTACAGCTGAGGGGCCCAGGTCACTGCTGCAGCCCCATCCCTCCAAACCTTCACTCCCCTAGCTTGGTGTCTGAGGCAGAAGTTTGATGGCAAGAACCTCAGTGCTGCAAGAAAGGATTTTCTAAACACACTCCAAGTTAAAAAAAATAATAATAAATGGGAAAAAAAAAGGCAATGCATTGAAAATGCAGCTATTTTCAAAAACGTCATTATTTGTTTACTGGGATTTGGCAGCTCGCTCTTCTGGCAGCGGCCTGTCAGGGCAGACAGCGCTGCCAGTTCCTTTCCAGGACAGGAGCTTCCCAATGCAGGAAGCTACTAGACTCCTCTCTCTGCCCTGCCCCCCTCCCCGCCCCCCCCCAGTAGTGCCCAAGCACTTCCAGAGCTGCTCCCAGCCCCTCGCCCATCTTTGGTATCACTAATCCTGGGTTGCGATGACGTCGTCGGGTCTTGCTCTGACCCAGCACAGGGTATTTGAAGCGGGGAGTCACTGGATCATCACAGTTCCTGGAGGTTATTTTCAGCCTGACCACTAAATACTTTGGCAACAATTTCTGAGAGATGCCATTGAAAAAAAACAGCTGGGAGGACAAAAATACTAGGTACCTCCTGATTCCAAGCAGCACTGGCCTGTTGGCCACGGCCAGTAGGAGCAAGACCCCAGGGCCCAGAGGGGGCACGCAGGCTCTGAGCACTGTTCTCCGAAGGTCTAAACCACACAGATTCTGCCTGAGTCTCCGTGCTGTGGCCAAACTCATTTCCAAGAAACCTCAGCAGCATAATCTCTGCAGGGACAGCAGCCCGCTCCCCCCCCCCCCCGGCCTGGGCCGAGGCCTGCCCCCAGCATCCCCCCGACACGGCGGCCCACCAGGCACCTGGCAGCCGTCACTGCGCTGGTCTTTACAACACGTGCAGTCGTTTGCTCTGGTATCCAGCAAGTTCTCTAAATAGACTATAAATGTAAGCTTTTCACATAGTCTAAATCCCGTGCCCAGAACAGAGTTGACCTCGTTCTGGTGTGGGAAGCCCTGGCCCTGTGGTGCCCTTGCTGACAGCGCCCCGCCCGCCCCTGCCCCTGCCTCAGCCCCAGCAGGGCTAGCTCCACTGTGGTCTCGGGCAGGGGAACCAGACTTAGGAAGAGAGCAGGTGTACCTGGAGCAGGTCGCTGAGGTCGAGGAGCATGTCTGCAGGAGGAGTCAAGGAGCCTCTGCACCCACCGGAGCCCAGGTGACCCACGAGCGTCAGCAAGGCCAAGACTGTACGCCTGGGGAACAAGGCTGCGGCTGCACACAGCACCTGGCTGTGACGGAAAAGCCCTGATGGGAGCGTGAGGAGGAAGCACTGGGCTGGCCAGAACCCCCCAAGCTCAGGCGCCGTAGGAAGGAGACCCCGTGAGCCCTGCCAGGACCCAGGGTCTGGGGGGCGGCCGCCTGGCTGCACTGCCTCCAGAGAACAGCAGCAGCCCACGGCCTCAGCCCCTCCACTGGACGTCCACGCCAGCAACCAACCTTCCCAACCCCTCGAGCACTGCCTGAGCCCTGCTGGGTGTCAGGCAGAATCCTGGGAACAGAAGACACAGCACTTCCCTGCCCCAGGCCTGGTTCTGGGGAGACGCTCAAGACTCGCCCCCACCCCGAGATCGGGCAAGTGCCCAGCTGGCAGCCCGCACGGGGCCAGGGGCAGCTGTGGGGACTCTGAAGTGGCGCCTGTCCTCGCACGCCAGAGGTGACCAGCACGAAGCAGGCATCCTCAAGAATACAAAACCCAGACGGAGCACCCCAGCATCTGTGGTGGGTGGGCAACAGACCCCAACGTGGACATGCCTTGGAGCCTGATCTGCGACCCCGTGGGTACAAGCCCGCCACAAGGAGGGCCTCGTGCAGTCGTCCTTCAGTTAGGGCGCGGCCCGCCTGACCCGCTGCTCAACCCCGGGTACTGGAGGCCTTCGGGAGCAGGAGTTCAGAGACAGACGCCAGGGGGAGGAGCCAGCGCCAAGACGAGCGGGGACCCAGAAGACAAGTGGAACAAGGAGGACGCGGCCAGGTGATGCCCAGGAGCCAGGATTGCCGGCAGCCAGGACAGCACTGGGCCCCGGAGCAAGCAAGTGTTCCAGCCTCAAAACCACCAGACAATAAATTCCTGTTGCTTAAGCCAACCCATTAGTGGTCCTTGTCCCAGCGGCCAGGACAGGGGCAAAGGGTCAAAAGGAGTTAAAATCCGTGTCTTTCGTGGGCCTGCTTTGTCTTCACGATGGAGCTGGACCACAAGTCCAAGACAGGTCTTCAGGCACTCTCAGGGACCCACCACGCCGTGGAGGAAGGAAGCACACCACGCTCTACCCACACAGGGTCACAGGCTGTGTGCCAAGGGTGCCACGCTGCTCCTCCATCTCTGAAGGTGCTTCATCACTGAGCTCAGCAGCTACACGATGGGCGCCACCAGAGCAGAGGCCAGCGGCCAGCGAGGAAGAGAAGAAAACACGGGCACAAGAGCAGAGGCCAGTGGCCGGCAAGGAACAGAAGAAAACACGGGCACCAGAGCAGAGGCCAGTGGCCAGTGAGGAAGAGAAGAAGAAAAAGCCGGAAGTTCATTCTTTGTATCTACCAAAAAATTGATAAACCCTTGCTACAGTGATCAAGGAAATGAAAGGAGTTATGATGACCGATGCTATAGACATGGAACAGATAATAAGAATACCATGAACAACTTTATGCAAACAAACTGACAACTTATATGAAGTGGACAAACTCCCTGAAAAATATAACTTATCAAAAATGGCAGAAGGTAAAAGAAAAAATCTGAACAGTCATATGTCTACTAGATGGCTTCCCTAGTAAATCCTAACAAAATTTTGAGGAAGAAATGACTCCAATTTCTCATAAATGCTTTCAGGAAATAGAGGACGAAGAAGCAATTCCAACTCATTCATGAGGAGAACATACTCCTAATACCAGGACCCAGCAGACATTACAGAAAGAGTCAACCACAGGTCTGGAATGCAGATACAAAAGTTTTAACAGAATATTAGCTAATCAAATCCAGCAATATAGAAAAGGATAATGAATGGATCACAAAAAAGCGGGGTTGATCCCAAAGTGCAACTTTGGTTTAACATTATAAAATCAATCAGTGTAATTATTGTATTATACTGTAATTATGAATAAAGTTTTAAAAAGAAAGGATTTGAGAGAAGGGAACTTCCTCAATCTGATAAAAGGCATTTACAAAAAATCCACAGCTGTAAGTATATACTTATCATACTTAATGAGGGAAGAGTGAAGGTTTTCCCCCTAAGAGAAGGAGTGAGGCAAGGATGTACTCTTCCTCCTTCTACTCAACATTGTACTGGAGATGGTAACAAGTACAATAAGGAAGGAAATAAAAAAGCAAAAAGCACAGACACTGGAGAGGAAGAAGTAAAACTGTATTCACAGACAGCATGACTGTTCTAATAGGACTGGACATATTAAGAAGGACATTTAGGAAAGCCATACAATACAAAGGGAATATACAATATCTACCGTGATTTTTATACACTAGCAGCAAAAGATCTGGTGGAGATTTGCTGGCGAGGTGCACAGGGGAGCTGCCCAAGATGACTGCACGCTCTGCATCTTGATAGTGGTTGGGATACACGATCTACATCTATCAGAACCCTGTCAAGGCTTGTGCATTTTACATGAATTTTACCTCAAAGAAGAGTAAACAAATCCTGACCCCTCAGTGAAAGTGAGTGTCCACTGAAGGGCTGGGAGGACACATGCCAGCAACCTACTACAAGAGCACCAGAAGCCACCTGGGGAGGTGGACGGTGGGTGGGGATGGGGACACCTGGGGCAGACTGAGGGTGGCAGTGTGTTCTCGGTAGACCCTAGAAGGTGGGTGGCTTGTGTCAACTGTACAATTCTGTCAACTCAATGTGCTTGAGAGTTTTCCAAATAAAATATTGGGAGAAAACTGTGTATTTTAAAAAGGAGATGATAAGAATTACACTTTTAAAGTTGTAATCTATCCAACAAATAAAATAATTGAAATAAAATGCTTTTTTTGCAATGGAAATAACAGCACTTGACTGGATGACACTTTCAGAAAGGACCACCTCACTCACTGCAACAGCTAGGAAGCACTCCAGGGGGCTTCTAGATAGCAGACGCTCACCCTTCCGACACAAAAGCAACGAGTAATCCTTGGAATTATCTACTTCTCTCAATGGACACCCATACTTCTGCCACAGTCCATGAGTAAGTCCCCCAACAAACAGCATTTTTGGGAACCATTTGGTGGTTTCTGCAAGTCTTCTCTCTGATGAGGCCAGTGAGACCCTTCGTTGTGCTGGGACACAAGGCCACCAAACCTGCTGGCCTGAGGTCAACGTAAGCCAAGGAGAGTCCCTGTCCAAAGACCAGGGGCCACTGCCTGCAGAGCTCCATGCAAGCATGTCTGTTGAGCATATTTTGTGGCCTCGAGAGTCTACAAAGACCCAAGCACACAGCCTCCCCCATTCCTCTCTGAGGTTTTACAAGCACATGAGGCACTGAAGCAAGGTGTTCAAAGATTGTGCCTCCCCAGCCCCTGGTGTCCAGAACCCACTGGCTCTCCTGGTCGCATTCTACCAATGCGGGACGGGCTGCAACACACTTGCTGGAAAAACACAGGTGGAACCTGATTTAAACTCATCCTCAGTAAGTGGAAAAGTTCATGGGGATTTCAATGAGGCAGACTGAAAGTCAAAAGAACCGGAAATTTCTGAGAACAGCTTCACATACAAATGTTTCTTCTGGATGCCCAAAGAGAGAAAACAGTCAGATGGAAAAGTCTGAAAGACACCCAAGGAAAATTACAGAGCAAAATCCTTTATACCTACAAATGCACAAAATCTTCAACAAAATGCAGGCAAACTGAATCCAACAGCATATTAAAAGGACTATACACCATGACCAAGTATAATTTATTCTAGGAATGCAAGGATGGTTCAGCATAGGAAAATCAATCAATTTAAGACCACCACATTAACAGAATGAAGGGGAAAATCCCATATGATCATCTCAATTGATGCAAAAATACATGAAGTCAAGCAACCTTTCATGATAAAAACACTAAAAAAGCTAGAACAGAAGGGAACTTTCTCAAAATGATAAAAGGCATTTATGAAAACCCGGGACAAATATCATACTCAGTGGCAAAGACTGAAGCTTTCCCACCTAAGATCAAGAACAAGACAAGGATGCCCTCTGTATACTTGGGTATATGCCCAAACAACTGAAAGCAGTGACTCAGACAGATATTTGTACACACGTGTTCACAGCGGCATTATTCACAAGAGCCAAGAGGTGGAAGCAACCCAAGTGTCCCTCAATGGAAGAATGTATACACAAAATGTGGTATACACAAATACTGGAATATTACTCAGCCGTAAAAAGGAATGAAGTCCTGATGCATGCGACAGCATGGATGAACCTGAGGACATCGTGTTGGGTAAAATACGCCAGAGGCAAAAGGACAAATAAGGTATGATCTCACTGATAGGAAATAATTATAATAAGCAAACTCACAGGGTCAGAATCTAGAATATAGGTTACCAGAGGATAGACTGGGGTTGAGAACGGGGAGCTGATGCTTAATTTGTAGAGAATTACTATTTAAGTTGATTGTAAAGGTTTGAAAATGGATGGTGGTGATGGAAGCACGTTATTGTGAGTGTAATTAACAGCACAGGATTATACAGGTGAATGTGTTTAGAGGGGGAAATGTTACATCGTATGTTACTAGAATAAAAGTTAAAAGATAAAGCATGGGATTAACACAGTGAACCCTACTGTAAATGACTACAGTTAATAGTACAAGTGCAGGAATGTTTTTTCTTGAATTATAACAAAAGTACACCACCAATACAAGGTGTTAATTAAGAATAGAGTGATTATAGAAAAATACACCTAATATAAACTATGGATTATAGTTAATAGTACTATTTTAATACTTGTAGCAAAGGTCACTACTGTTAAAAAAAAAAAAACCAAATGTACAGTTACAAAAAAGCGCTATCATGAATTGTAACAAATGTTCCACAACCGTGCAAGGTGGTGGTGATAGGGTGGTGTATGGGAATACCGTATCATATGCATGGTTGTTCTGTAAACACATAACTTCTCTAATAAAGAAAATGAAAGAAAAATGTAACGGGAGTTGTTCAATAGAAGGAAAATAATGCCAGATGAAAGCACAGAAATGAGGACAGAATGAAGAACAAGGGAAACTACTGAACTGTGTATTCATTAGTTTAAATGTGTGAACTCTATAGTATATGAATTATATTTCAATAAAGCCGTTGCCAAGGACTAATAAAATTGAAAAACCCCCTGGCAAGATGGTCAGAGAAAAGGGGCAGGGAGCAAAATAACCAATGTAAGACATGAAAGAGGCGAAATTATTGCAAATGCTATGAAAATTAAAAGGATAATAAGAGACTATTATAAGTAACTTTACTCAAATAAGAATGAATGCCTTGCAAAGTATAACTTACCAAAATTGAAATAAGAGGAAAGAGGAAGTCTGGATAGTTCTCCAGCTAGTATAAAAACTGAATCCATTAAGAAATGTGGAATTATTTACACACACACAAACAGAAAAAAAACAAAACTAAAGGCCAGGTGGCTTCACTATGTATTTTCCAAGAATTTAAGGAAGAAATAGTACCAATTATCCCCAAATCAGTGAGAGAACAAAAAAGGAGGGGCACGCCCTCACCCTGATGGGGACTTTATGGGGCTCATTCTGGCTCTTTTGGAGGCCAGCATCACTGTTAGCAAATAGCTAAATATCACAAGTAAATCCTTCCTTCTTGGTAACCTTAAATATCAAAAGATCCATCTATATGCTGTCTACAGGAGACTCACTTTACATACAAAGTCACAAAGAGATTGAAATTAAAAGGGTGGAAAAAGATATTCTATGCAAACAGTAATCAAAAGAGAGCAGGAGCAGTTATATTGTCATCAGCCAAAATGGACTTTAAGTCAAAAAAGATTACAAGTTGAGGAAGAATATTATATATAAACTTTAAATCCAGTAAGAAGATGTAACAATTATAAATAGGCACCTCATAATAGAGCCCCAAAATACATAAAGCAAAAATTGACAGAATTGGAGAAATAAACTGTTCTACAAAAATACTTGGAGACTTCAATACAACACTTTCAATAACTTCTAGAACATGTAAGCAGAGGATCAGTCAGGAAATAGAGGCTTGAACAATACTATTAACCAATCAGACCCAATGGACATATAAAGAAACATTCCACCCAACAACAGCAAAATACACATTCCTCTCAAGTACACATGGAACTTTTTCCAAGATAGACCATGTTAGGACAAAAACCACCTTAGTAAGTTTTAAAATATTGAAATCATACAAAGTATTTTCTTGGACCACAAGGAAATAAAGCTAGACATCAATAAGAGAAAGAAAACTGGAAATTTTACAAATATGTAGAAATTAAACAACACAGAAAGCAAAAGGGAAATTAGGAAATGTCTTGAGAAGAAAAATGAAAACACAATATAACAAAATACATGATATGCACCAAATGCAGTGGCTCAAAGGGAAATTTATAGTTCTAAATGCCTACATTAAAAAAGAAAATTTACCTAATTTCACAGCTAAAGAAACTAGAATAAAACTAAACCCAGAGAAGCGGACTTGGCCCAATGGATAGGGTGTCCACCTACCACATGGGAGGTCCGTGGTTCAAACCCCGGGCCTCCTTGACCCGTGTGGCACTGGCCCATGTGCAGTGATGACGCGCGCAAGGAGTGCCGTGCCATGCAGGGGTGTCCCCCGCGTAGGGGAGCCCCATGCGCAAGGAGTGCACCCGGTAAGGACAGCTGCCCAGCGCGAAAGAAAATGCAGCCTGCCCAAGAATGGCACTGCACACATGGAGAGCTGACACAACAAGATGACGCAACGAAAAGAAACACAGATTCGCAGGGCCACTGATAACTGATAAAGATAGAAATGGTCACAGAAGAACACACAGCGAATGGACACAGAGAACAGACAACTGGGGGTTGGGAGGAAGAGGAGATAAATAAATATTTAATAAATAAATAAACTAAACCCAAAGTTAGTAGAAGGAAGGATATAGTAAAGATTAGAGCAGAAATAAATGAAATAGAGAACAGAAAAAATAAGTGCGAATCAACAAAACCAAAAGTTGTTTTTCTGAAAAGATCAATATAAATGTCAACCCATAGCCAGCCTGACAAGGAGAGGACACAAAAAACACTAATATCCAAAATGAAAGTATGATATCTCAATAAAACTGTTTAATAAATAAATAAATATGCAAGAATAGCCAGAAACTGCAGCTACGTACAGCAGAGGAAAAAGAGAGAGATTGAGGGATGAAGAATTTTCTTTTCTGTTTTTTGTATATTATTATTATTGAAATAATGAAAATGCTCTAATAGTGACTGAAGTAATGGATGTACAACTATGTGATTACACCAAGTACCACTGATTGTACACATCGGATGAATTGTATTCTTTATTAATATATATTAATAATATCGATTTGTTAAAAAAAATGAAAGTGTGGACATTACTAATGACCTTAGCAAAATAAAAAGGATAAGAGGGTACTATGAACAATTCTATGCCAACAAATTGGAAAACCTAGATGAAAAAGACAAATACCTTAAAACATACAAATTACCAAATATGATGCAAGAAGAAACAGAAAATCTCAACAGACCTATAACCAAGTAAAGAGATTGAATCAGTAATCAGAATCCTCCCAACAAAGAAAAGTCCAGGACCAGATGGTTTCACTGCTGAATTCTACCAAACAATTAAAGAAGATTTAACATCAGCCCTTCTCAAAATCTTTCAAAACTAGAAAAGTGATTACTCTCTAACTCATTTGATGAGGCCAATAGTATCCTGATACCAAAACCAGATAAAGACAACACAAGAATAAGTATTTCAAACCAATATCTCTTAGGAAAAGAAGCGAAAATCCTCACAAAAATTCCGGAAAACAAAATCCAATAGTACATTAAAAGTATTATACAGCATGACCAAATAGGATTTATTCCAGAAATGAAATGATGGTTCAACGTAAGAAAATCAGTGAAATAAACCACATTAATAAAATGAAAAGCACAGACACACAATCATCTCAATTAATGGAAAAAATGAATTTGACAAAAATCCAACATGATGAAAATACTCAGAAAACCAGAAATAGTAGGGAAATTTCTCAAAAAGACAAAAGGCACTGATGAAAAACCCACAGCACACCTGCTACTCAATGGTGAAACCACAGAACGCTTCTCAGGATCAGGAACAGGATGAGGACAGGACGTCTGCTGTCAACGCGACTCCAACACTGTACTGCAAGCTCTGACTCAAGCAAGTCAGGCAAGAGAGTAAGGAAAAAAACATCCAAGTTGGAAAGGAAGAAATCAAATTATGCCCATTTGCAGAGCACACGACCTTATATACAGAAAATCTTAAAGAATCCACAAGAAAGTTATTAGAACTAAAAAACAAATTCAGCATAGTTTCTGGATACAAGAAAAACACATAGAGTCAGCTGGGATCCTATACACAGTATTGAACAATCTGAAAAGGACATCGAGATAGCTATTCCAGAGAAGTGGATGTGGCTCAACTGATAGAGCGTCCGCCTACCACACAGGAGGCCCAGGGTTTGATAACCAGGGCCTCCTGGCCCGTGTGGTGAGCTGGCCCAAACACAGTGCTACCGCACACAAGGAGTGCCATGCCACGCAGGGGTGCCCCCCGTGTAGGGGATACCCATGCGCAAGGAGTGCACCTCGCACAAAAAAAGTGCTGCCCACCCAGGAGTGACGCCGCACACACAGAGAGCTGATACAGCAAGATGACGCAACAAAAAAAAACACAGATTCCCAGTGGCGCCTGACAAGAATGCAAGTAGACACAGAAGAACACACAACAAAGGACACAGAAAGCAGACAATGCAGGGGGGTGGGAGGAAGGGGAGAGAGAGAGAAAAAAGGTAACTATTCCATTTTTTACAGCACCTAAAAGGATAAAATACCTAGGAATAAATTTTCCCTAGGAGATGAAAGACTTGTATATGGAACACTGCAAAACACCACTGAAAGACATTAAAAAGACTTAAATGGTAAGAAATCCCGTGTTCATGGATTAAAAGACTTAAATACTTATGTCAATGCTGCCTAAAGCAATCTATAAATTCAACGCAATCCCTACCAAAATGCCAGCAGCCTTTTATGCAGAAATGAAAAAGATGATGCTCAAATTCATACGGAATTGCAAGGGACCCCAAATAGCCAAAACAATCTTGAAGAACAACAAAGTGGGACACACACTTCCTAACTTTAAAATTTACTATTACAAAACTACATTAATTAAAACAGTATAGTACAGACATAGAGACCAATGAAATAGAATTGAGAGTCCAGAGATAAATCCACACCCCTATGGCCAGTTGATTTCCAACAGGGTTGCCAAGTCTATTCAATGGGAAAAGAAGAGACTCTTCAACAAACGATGCGGGGTAACTGGAAACCCACATGCAAAAGAATGAATGTGGACCCCTACTACTGACCATACACAAAAAGTAACTCAAAATGGATAAACGACTTAAATATAAGAGCAAATAACATAAAACTCTTAAAATATAAGGAAATATCCTCAGCACTCTGTGGAAGGCAATGGATTCTTAGACTCTACCCAAAAGTTCAAGCAACAAAGGAAAAATAGATAAAACGGACTTCATCGAAATTAAAAACTTTTGCGCATCAAAGGACATAACTAAGAAAGTGAAAAAACAACCTATAGAATGGGAGAAAGTATTTGGAAAACCATATATCTGATAAAGAGTTTACCATCTAGAATATATAAAGAACTCCTACAAAAAACCCAATTGAAAATGGGTCAAAACAGGGAGCAGGTATAGCTCAGTGTTTTGAACACCTGCTTCCCATGTACAAGGTAGTCCTGGGTTCAATCTCTGGTACCTCCAAAAAAAAAAAAAAAAGGGCCAAGGATCTAAATAGACATTTCTCAAAGAAGATATTCTAATGGCCAGTAAGTATATGAAAACATGTTCAACATCATTAGCCATTAAAGAACCATAAATCAAAACTACAATGAGGGAAGCAGATTTGGCTCAATGGATAGAGTGTCCACTTACCAAATGGGAGGTCCAGGGTTCAAACCCAGGGCCTCCTGACCCGTGTGGTGAGCAGGCCCACGCATAGTGCTGATGTGCTCAAGGAGTGCCGTGCCACATGGGGGTATCCCCCGTGTAAGGGAGCCCCACACCCGAGGAGTGCGCCCCATAAGGAGAGCCGCCCCATGAGAAAAAAGCGCAGCCTGCCCAGGAGTGGCACGGAGAGCTGATGTGGCAAGATGACTCAACAAAAAGACACACAGATTCCCGGTGCCACTCACAAGAATGCAAATGGACACAGCAGAACACACAGCGAAGGGACACAGCAGATGGGGAACAGGGGGAAGGGGAGAGAAATAAAATTTAAAAAAAAAAAAAAAACTACAAGGAGTTACTACTTCATACTCACGAGGACAGCTATTATTTAAAAACCTGAAACAAGTATTGGCAAGCATATGAAGAAACTGGAACCCTGTACATCGTTGGTAGGTACGTAATATGGTGTAGCCAGTATGGAAAACAGTTTGGCAGTTCCTCAGAAAGTTAAACACGGAACTACCATGTGACCAGCTATTTCACGGCTAGGTACATGCCGCAAAGAACTGAAAGCAGGGACTCGGGGAGATGTGCATACCAGCTTCATCACAGTATTATTCGTAATAGTCAAAAAGCGGAAGCAACCAGGTACCCATCAACAGAGGATGGACAAACAGAAGGGCGCGCGCAGCCTCACGGGCATGGCGTGCTGGCTCCTGCTACCACAGGGGTGCACCCTCAAGGCTCCACGTTGAGTGAAAGGAACCAGACACAGAAGGACAGACCCGTAGGCTTTCTCCTACAGGAAACACTTAGAATAAGCAAATTCATCGACAGAAAGCAGAATGGTTACCAGGGTGGGGTGGGGGGATGAGGAGTTATTTCTAAATTAGTAGTTTTGTTTTGGGCCAATGAACATACAGTATGGAAAGAGTGGTGAAAGTGACACAAGATTGTCCACGTGTTTCATTTCAAAGAACAATCCACTTAAAAAGGATAAAATGATTTTTGCTATGTATATTTTACCACAATTACAAACAAAATTATTTTAAACTACTAAAAGAACATCTAAATAAGGGAATATTTAACAATTTTATGATTCAATATTGTTAAAATGAATGTCAGTTCTCTCCATCATGATCAATCAACTTTCAAAATCCCAGAATGTTTTTTATAGCAATTAACAGGTTGACTCAACCATTTACATAGAAATACAAAGGGCCAAGAATAGTCAAGATGTTCTTGAGCAGAAAAACAAAGCTTGTGATCTTAAGGTACCTTTGAAACAGTCTGGCAATGGACAAGGATGGACCGTAAGCCCGTGGAGGGGCAGAGGGTCTCCACACATGGCCTGAGCCACCTGCACCCCACATGGAAAGAAGCAAGTCTGTCCTCAACATACACAAAAGTCAACTCCAGGTAAACCCTAAAGCTAAATGGGAAACAAGACAACAGGGCTTCTAGAAGGTGCTCTAGAACATCCCCGTGCCTCCGGGTGGGAAGGACATTAATCACGGAGGTGGGTGCCCTGGGCTTCGCTGAGTAAGAGCTGCTACCAGGGGTGCCTCTGCCCAGGGACGCAGCACGAGGGAAGGACAGTCGCCACACAGCCGTGCAGGCCCTGGCGCCTGTGACGTCAGGAAGGCAGGCCGCCACTCCCCTGCGGGGGCCGGTGGGCTGGCTCCAGCTGGCAGCCACTCGGAACCACCCTGGCAGGAGCAGCTGTGGCGCTGGGCCGCGGGGCGGCGCGCCCGGCTTCGCTGGCACGGCAAGCAGGGCCAGCAGCTGGCCTCGGGCGCTACGGGCCCTGGGGCTGACGCTGTGGCCTCCGGAGGGCCCGGCAGCAGTCTGGCACCTCCAAGCGTCTTTCGACTGCTGAAAGCATTTTGAATCTGGCTGCCTCAGGAGGGGAGGGGAGCGAGGGCACCAGGGGAAAGCAGCGCCTGCCCAAGGGACAGGTCAGGGTGGGCAGGGGTCTGGCCGTGCCCTTACCTTCCAGCCAGGAAGGACCCCCCAGCCCCCACGTCTCACGCATGGGGTCTGCTGCCGAAACCCAGGGTGCCCCGAGCTCACCTCTCACAGCCTGAGAGGAAGGCGAGGAAGCCTGCCTGGGGAGGGGGGCGGCCCAGCTCTGGGCCCATGTCCCCCCACCTCGCCCAGGCCCGACCCTGGATGCCCCTCGGCCTCGGCAGCACAGAGGGCCTGGGCCCACGCGGGAGGCATGCCCCCTGCTGGCTGCTCACCCTAAGCTCGTGGGTGGCAAGGATGTAAGACCCAGCTGCTGCAGGTGGGAACCAACGTATGGGCTCTGTCTTATTTTTCAACAGTCCTTTCAGTTGGAAATTATTACAAAACAAAAGGCTTAAAGAGAAAAATAAAAGCTGTTGAACGAAAAAACACAACTTTTAGGAAAACATACTGGCCAGATGTGACTTGCTTGTAAAAGCACAGGGTCTCAGGGCCAGGCCAGGGAACGTGGCGGGGGGGCCCAGGGCCAGGCCAGGTAATGCAGGGGGGGGCCCAGGGCCAGGCCAGGGAATGCGGGGGGCTCGGGGCCAGGCCAGGTTGCAGGTGATGGGGCGGGACTGCTGCTGCCCCAGTAGAGCAGGAGGGAGTATCCCTCCAGGTGCGCAGGGGTCCTGCAGGCAGACGGGATGCGCAGATGGTGGAGAGCCCAGCACGCACAGGCTGGACTGGCGGCTGCACTGTCCTGGTGAGCTCTGAGGCCCCCAGGCCTCCTGAAGACGAGGCCAAGACCAGGGCAGGAGGCCAGTGCTCTGCCTGGGGCGGAGGGCGGTAGGACACCCCCAAGAGAGGGATGTATCTCACATGTATCCCCACCCACCCTCTCAAGGGCACTCCTCCAAAAACAGCACAAAAACGGCAAAAACCAGCAATGTGACAGGCCTGGGCAGCCAGGGCGAATGAATTCCCTGCCGAGGCGCACAAGCCAAAGGATTTTCAGTGCCTCTGCAGAGCAGGACAATGGTCCCGTGGTCACTACACGGCCCATGGCACAGGGCTCTGCGCACACCAGTGCTGGACAAAGGTCCTGGTGTTCAGAAGCAAGCAGTGCAGCCCGCGCCCCAGCGACTCCCCAGACCACAGGACGCACTGAGGCAGGACACACGTGCATCCTGCCCTCCGCTGGCCCCAGGGGGGCTCTGCAGGAGCCAGAACCCGGCCCAGAGGCTCTGCCCGTCCTGCAGGCCCCAGTGGACAGAGGCGGCGCCGCCCTCCGCACAGGGCGAGAAGCTGGCTAAGCAGCGCCTTACATCGGGTCACGTGCAGAGCTGCCAAGGAACAGAGAACAGGGGCCTCGTGGGGCCGGGCCTCCGGGGCACAGGTGCGCCCTTGACCTGCGCAGGCGCCTGGTGCCCTCGTCGCCCCCGGGAGGAGATGCACATGAGGAATGGACGTGCTTTGGGATTTCAAACTGCGCGTTCTCAGGAGAGCGAGACAGGGCCGCCCGCGCGCACGCCCCAGGAGCCCTGCGAGCGGGGGCAGAACGCCAAGGCCCCCGGTGCGGCGGACGCCAAGGTCACCAGCAGAGAGAAGGTGCCCTGCGGAGCTGGAAGGAACAGGACAGCGCTCAGGAAAGGGAGGGCAGGACTCTCCCAGAGACACTGGGGACCAGGTGGAGCCAGGAGGGAGAAGAGGGGGCGGTTCGGGGGCAGGCAGAGACGAGGGAAGCGAAAGCGCACACGAGAGGACTCAGGAGCCCCACGCGCACAAGCAGCTGTGGGGGACGAGGCCGTGAGGGTCCCTTCACCATGCACCTTCCGCACCCCAAGCGCACAGGCAGGATGATGCTGCCTTCGGAGGGAAAGCACGAACGCCGCTGCCGCGCACACGAACCGGTGGCACGGAAGGCACAGGTGCGACAGAGCCAGGGGCCGTGGAGCTGTACCTTCCAGGCTGCGGGAAGGCAGCCCTGTGCCGGCACCCTACATCCAGCCAGACTACTAAGGCGGGCAGAGAAGAGACCTCGGATGTTCAGGGCCCAAAACGATTTGCTGACCAGGGGCCCTTCTCAGGGAGGCATCGGGCAACGTGGAGCACCCCACGGCAGAGGGGAAGGCAGCTCCAGAGCGACGCTGCTGACAGCACGGAGAGCAGGCGCAAAATGCGGAAGAGGCAGAGAGCTCTGGGAGAGGTCCCTTCAGGGAGACGATGAGGGAGGAATTCTCCAGGGGGCAGGGGGCAGGGGGCGTGGGCTCAGGATGCTGGCTGGCGCGCTAAGCACCAGGTGCTCCAGAGCAGGGAGTGCATTGTGGGGGAGGGCACCACCGAGGAGCATCCCGGGCACGAGTGGGTGGGGCGGCCTGGCACCGAGGGTCCCGCACAGCTGGTGCCCCAAACCGAGAAACTTGAGAAGGGCTTTTAGGCAGTTGTAGACCCGTGCAAGGAGATATTTAAAGGATCAACTAAAAGAGGTAGAAGCAGCTCCTCTGGGGAGTGGGAACAGGGAAGGAGGGGTGTGGTCTGCTGCCTGTGGTGGAGCTCCTGAAGCAGGGACCACCGCACGCTCTGTAAAGGGCCAGAGGGTACGTATTTCAGGCTCTGCAAACTACAGTCTTGGCCATGACTACCGCTACACCCTGTGAATGCAGCCACCGTGGCTGAGATCGAATAAAACTTCATTTACAAAAGCAGGAGGTGGACCCAATTTGGCCTGCAGGCTGCAGTTTCCTGACCCCTGCTTTAAACAATGTGCTTGTATAACTTTTACATAAGTAAAATCTGAATTTAAAAACATGAGCCCAGAGCTGCCAACCAGCAGTAAGGCAGAACTGCCCTGGCAAATTCCAAAAGCCAGGGCATGGGGCTGCTACAGGTGGGGCTGGAGCACCCTGCAGGGAACAAGAGAAAGCAGACCACCGGGTGGGGGGGAGCCTGGGAAGAGCACAGGGGGGATGGCAAAGATAGCAGGAGGTGTGACAGTAAAACAGGGTATTATGAACGAGGAAAAGGCAGATTTGATAATAAAAGGCACTTTTAGGAATGAAAAATAAAATCACTGAAACTTAAAAGTTGAATGAATAGATCAAACAACAGAAAATCAGCACACTAAAAAAAAGATCTGAGGAAATGAACCACAACTTTGTAGAGTAGGAGAGACGAAGGACTGGAAAGAGGTAACTGCCTGATAAAGTAAAAACCTCCAACCGGCCAAACCTCTGAGCAGAAGGAGCCGCCACGAGCCTCATCCAGGAAACCACCCTGCTGCCTCGCGGACTCCGACAGCCACGCCGGGCGGGCGCAGCAGCAGGGTGCTCCCTGCAAGCATCCCCCGCAGCGTCCCTCTGGGGGTCCCCGGGCCTCGGGCAGGAGCGGTGGGCACTCAGCATCGCTCGGCGCTCTCGGGGCCCAGCCCTTCCCTGGGCGCTGCACACCTGCGCCTCGGCCGTGCCCACCTCTGCCCAGACGCTGCAGGTGACGGAAGCGGGCGCGCAGCCCTGGCCGGGGCCTCGGGGTGCAGCCCCGGGCACCCCCCTCCCCGCCCCGGGCCGAGGAAGGATACGCGGCGTGCCCTCGGTGCGGCACACCAGGTAGAGGCAGGCGGCGATGACGTGCGCCGTCCTGCGCCCGCGCGTCAGGTGCTTGCCCACCGCCATCTTGAAGAAGTTGAAGGCCGTGTCCAGGCAGTGCTGGTTCAGCTGCAGCTGGTTCCCCAGGTGGTGGATCTGACGCCGCCCTGGGGACAAGAGCCCGGTTACCGCTAGTTGTAACTTCTCATTACCTGACACGTCAAATGGAAGGTGTCACGTGACCCCCCGTCCATTTTAAATTGAGAAGACAGATGCCTTTTTCCTGGTAAGTTTTTTCATTCACCTTTTTAACGTATGTTCCAATAACACTTCATTTCCAGGCAGTGAAACTGAACTTTCCTACTCCTACTTCACTTTCAGGCAGGTCGGCTCCTGTGGACCGCCGGCACCAGGCAGCACACCCGGGGTGCACGTTTCCTGAGAGCGCCGCAGGGCTCTGTCCACCTGGCCCCCCCGGCCGCCACCCTGCCGTGCCCCCCACGCTTCCAGGCCAGGACAGGCAGGGGCGCTCAGGGCCAGTGTGGCAGGCTACGGAGGGGCCGACCCAAGACACAGGGGGTTCCTAAGGCCCCCACCCAAAAGCTACCGGCAAAAGGCAATGCTGGGAAGGAGGGAGCCGTGTTCTCAGAGAAGCTCGCTGAAGCGTGGGGGTAGCTTGCCAGCGCAGGTCCCTTGAGACAGTCCAGTAAGAAGTCAGTGTGTGGGCCCAGCCCGACAAGACGGCAGAGGGACAGAGGCTGTGGACAGCCGGCAAGGACGGGCAGACACCTTTCTCAGAGCTCCAGAGGCAGGGAAGGACGGCAGGCGAGGCCCAAGCCAAGGAAGAGGTCGTGGGCTCTCATCCCACCCTGGCTGACCGCCTCTCCACCCCCGCTGGCGCAGCACAGAGCCCACCTGCGCTCCCGGTGCAGGTCCCTGGGCCCGGTTCCAGAGGGAGCAGAGTGACCCTGGAGCACATGCCGGGAGCACGGGGCCTGGCCCAACCTCTGGCCGTGGCCTGAGGGACTCGCCATCCGTCCAATGCCCCCGGTGGAGCGACCTCCTACAGAGGCTGTGGGAGAGCAGTCGAGCCGTGCTGCCTGGGAGGGGACTGCTGGCCACAGGCAGGAATGTTTCCTAGGGAGGAGGGACATGGGACCCTCTAGCCACACACACAGGCCCCAGACAAGACAAGCAGAAAGGATGGGGGAGGCCCCTGGCTTTGCCCCGAGCTACTCTCTCAACTCACAGTAAGGACAAGCCCCGAAGCAGAGCACCTGCGCAGGGCCACCTGCAAAGACTGTTTTTGTTTTTCCTTCTTTTTTTTGGTTAGCTCTTGGCATCAAGGAAAGCTCTGTCATAACACTAGCTAGATAAAGCTTAAAAAAACAGATGTCTCAGAGTCTAAATTCCAGCAATAACACAAAAGAGTATCAAAACGCCCAGGTTTCAACAAAAGGTTACAAAACATAGAAACAAACAGAAAGCAATTGCCCTAAAATGCTCAAAAAGCTAAAGGAAAACATGGACAAAACTAAATGATAGATGAACACAAAGAGAATATCGGCAAAGAGATGGAAATTATAAGAAGAATACAGAGCTGAAGACCACAGTAACAGAAATTAAAAATCCCCCAGAGGTTCAACAGCAGAAGGACGAGCCAGAGGACCTGAAGGTAAGACAACTGAAATCACCCAGTCTGAGGAGGAGGAAAGAATGAGGAAAAGTGACGGAGCCTACGGAGCCAGGTGACCAGCAGACGCAATGTGGGGGCCCAGAAGGAGAAGGAAGAGAACATTCCAAGAAATAATGGCTGAAAACGGCTGAAAAAATGGCAATAATGTTAAAACCGATTTAACAAAAGACATGAATATACATACCCAAGATGAACTACAAACAGGATAAGCCCAAGTAGACCCATGGCTTATAATCAAACTGTCAAATCCCAAAGAGAGAATTCTGGAAGACAGAAGCAAGGTGTCACATACAAGGAGCCTTAGTAAGTTTAAGTGCTGGTTTCTCATCAGAAACCACGGAGGCAAGAAGACAGTGGGAAGACAGATTCAAAGTGCTGAAAGCAAAAATTACCAACCAAGAATTCTGTATCCAGCAAAACTGTCTTCCAGAAATGAGGGCAAGATGAATTTATTTCCAGATGAACAAGAGCTGAGGAGTCGTCAGCACGAGAAATAACGCTGAGGGCAACAACATGGGCCAGCACTATTGTACTTCTGGTTTGTAACTCTACTTTCTACTTCCTATAGGTCTAAAAAGTAAATGCTTAAAATGGAATGATAAATCAACAGTTTTGGATGCAAACAGACATGTAATTTGTGACAAGAACTACATAAAGGTGGGCGGGTGGAGGGGTATAGGAACAAAGTTTGTGTATACCACTGGAGTTATGTTGGTATCAAAGCAAATGAGATTGTTACAGATTTAGGATGTTAAATTTAAGCACCATGGTAACTATTATAAAAAACCACCCGGAGAATGTGCAAGCTCACGGAGAGAAATTAGAACACAGGTTGCTAAGGGCGGAGGGCAAGGGAGGGGGAGTTCACGTGGAATGGGTGTGGGGCTTCTGTTTGGGGTGACACAGCGGAAGAGTGACTGTGATGAATCCCTCTGAACGGCACACCTGGGTGGTTAAGACGGGAATGTTTATGTTGTGTAAATATTCCCACAACTGAGAGAAAGGGAAGAGAGGGAAGAGAGGGCGGGCGAGCAGACATCGCTGGGGGGGCCGCGTGGTTGACAAATGCTCAGCACAGCAGCCCCCCCGAAGGCTGTCCCAGGAGCCGCTGGCTCTCAGGAGGAGGGGCTCCTGCGGCAGCGCTGGCGGGCCGTGCTGCCAGGCCACTGGGTCACACTGCACCTCGTGCGCTGCCCAGCGCCGGCCGGCTCCTCTGGCCCCCGGCGGCAGGCCCCGGCCGCACCAGCAAGGCCTGGTAGGAGCACCCACGCCCTCCACTTCCAGTCCAACAGCCAAAGCACCTGAGCAGGTGGAGCAGGGCTGGCCACCTGCTTCCAGACAGGCCCCAGGAAGGCTGTCCTGGCAGGCTCGGGCCCGCCCTGGGGGTGTCACACGGCCCCGTACTTCGCAGAGCCCAAGGCCAGAACCCAGGCTCCCCACGAGAAGGCCCGAGGCACACTCACCTGAGTGTTCTCCAGAACACCTGATCACTGCTGCACAAATGTGTCAGAAAAGCAAGAAAGGCTGAGGAAGTGGCACCCAGCAGAGAGGCCAAACGCGACGTGGGAGCCTGGGACGAAGGAAGACATCAGTGGGAAACCGAGGAAGCCCACACAAGGCCTGCAGCTCCACCCGCAGCACTGCCCGGGGCTTCTGTCCTAGTTCTCGTCCTGCCCATGGTTACAGAGGGCAGCCTCAGGGCAAAATGGGGCTGAACTGGCCTCTGAGCAGCTCTGCAGCTCTTCTGAAAGTCTAAAATTATTTCTAACTAAACCCCAGCAGAAGTAAAATAGTAGCAGTACCAAAACTTGTGAGACACAGTGAAGCCTCGTAGCTTTAAATGCACATATTAGGAAAAGAAAGTGGGAAGCGGCTGTGGCTCAATCAGATGAGCTCCCATATACCATATGGGGGTCCTGGTTCGGGGGTCCTGGTTCTCGTCCCAGGGCCTCCTTGTGAAGGCAGGCTCACCTGCATGCTGCGGGGTGCTGCCCAGCCCACAGAAGCCAAGGAGAGCCAACTCAGCAAAAGAGGGTGACGCAACAAAAGAAGGGAGACAAGTAAGAACACAGAAGAGCCCACAGCGAATCGACAGAGCAGAAAGCAAGCAAGCCACAGGGGGAGAGGGGATACAAAATTTAAAACACAAGAAAGTCTGAAAAAGCGATTGAAGCTTCCATCTCAAGAAAACTAAATAAGAATTGCAAACTAAACCAAAAATAATAAAGAACAGAAACAAATAGAAAATAAAAAGAACAAAATAACAGATGACTCTACAAAAGATTAATAAATTGGTCCAATGCCTTACAGGATCAATTAAGGAAAAAAGAGGAGATAAAAGCACAGACTGCCAATATCAGAAATGAAGGAGACCTCTCTAGGCCTGATCAGCTCTGAAGACCATGTACGAGGACCCTAGGAACAGCTCTAGGACAATATATTTGCCAACTCATATCAAACAGAGAATGACTTAAAAAGTACATTTTACCACAACCAGCAAGAACCATGAGGCCAAACACTGTAGGACAGCACTTGGCCGGCACCCAGAGGCACGCTCAGAGCCGGGGCAGCAGCGGGCTCCTGGGTGACGGAGGGCGCGCAGTACTGCCAAGCAGTACAGACGGCTTGTCTGCACAGATGGTGGGGGCACCTCCAGCCTCGTCAATTACGGGATGTCACCGAACACTCAGAAATGGTGGGCGTGGTTTTAGGTCACGCAGAGCTCATGACTTTAAAAAAGGCAAAAGAAAGAAGTCTGAAAAGGTGGGGAGCCTCACTGTCTAACGGGTGAAGATGACCAAAACGTGGCGAGCCCTCACGTTTCCAGGCTGCTGCTCCCGGCACGTGACTCAGCGTGGCTGAACCCCGAGACCCCGACACAGGACGTTCAGCCAAGGACACCGGACATGGGCACGCCACGTACGCATCTGAGGCGCCTCCAGAACGAGGAAGCAGTTGGCCGAGGGAACAAGGAGGGGCTGTGTAGTGGGGAGGGGGTTTCCTCTTGAGGGCAGGGGAAATGTCCTTGTCCTGGATGGTGGTGAGGGTCGCACGCCACTGAACTGTGCATACTGCGGGCCTCTGCCTTCAATATTTAAAAATCACCAAGTATTTGCAAAGACCTACTGGCTGCCCAGCACCGACCAGTTCCCAGAGTCAGTCACCTTCCAGCTCAGACGTCACTCCCTCAGACACCCTCTTCCTGGCGCCATCCCGCCTGCCCTGCACAGGGGAGCATCCTGCAGGCACATGGTGGTCTTTCCTCCGTACCTGGGAGGGAAGCCAGAGCTGAGCCCACATTGCTCGGAGAACAGGACACACAAAGGTGATGTACACACGGAGGATACGCACAGGGCACACTAGGTGGATGGACACACGTGGGGAAGGTGAGAGCTGTAATCTGGCCCTGCCGAGGCCACATGTATCTCCGCCCTGCAGACCCCAACTGGGCTCCCTTGCCCCCAGCACCAAGCCCCTCTCCCCTGTAAATGGACAGACCCCACCAATGGACATGCCATGCGGCCTGCTCATCCATCAAAACAAGAGCAGCGCCAGAGGCCACGGAAGCGCACCCGGGGCGGTCACCCAAGTTTGGCTGTTTTCTTTTCTCTGTGGAATAGGTAATCTTTGCGCACAGGACAGTGTATAGAAGGAACAAGAACAAGCAGTCAACAGCCGCCCAGTTCCCCTCCCTGCAGGCAACTGAGCTGACTGATCCCCAAGTCCCCCCATACACAGCCACAGGCACAAGTGTGTCTGCTCCCACTTCTTTACACAAATGGCTGTATACCACACACGCTGCTGTGTCCCTTGTTTTTTAATAGGCAGAGGTTTGAACAAGCATTTTACCAAGGAGGACTTCCAAACAGCTAATAAATACATGAAAAGTAAAAAAACAAAGTACAGACCCGTATCTTTTATGAAGCAGATGCAAAACTCCTCAAAAAAAATTCTAGGGAGGGAAGTACATTTGGCTCAACTGATAGAGCATCTGCCTACCATATGGGAGGCCCAGAGTTCAAACCCAGGGCCCTGACCCATGTGGTGAGCTGGCTCACATGCAGTGCTGTTGCGTGCAAGGAGTGCTCTGCCACGCACGGGTGTCCCCCACATAGGGGTGCCCCATGAGCAAGGAGTGCACCCCCGCAAGGAGAGCTGCCCACAAAAAAATGCACAGCCTGCCCAGGAGTGGTGCCGCACATATGGAGAGCTAACACAGCAAGATGATGTAACAAAGAGAGACACAGATTCCCGGTGCCGCTGACAAGAATGCAAGCAGACACAGAGGAAAACACAGCAAATGGACATAGAAAACAGACAATGGGGGGGGGGGGCAGAAATGGGAGAGAAATAAATAAAAAAGAAAATCTTAAAAAAAAAATTCCGGGGAATTGGATGTGGCTCAGATGATTAGGCTCCAGTCTACCATATGGGAGGTCCCAGGTTTGGTTCCTGGGGCATCCTGGTGAAGGCAAGCTGGTCCACACAGGAAGCTGACACAAGACGATACAACAAAAAAGAGACACAGAGGAAAGACAGAGACACAACAAACCAGGAAGCTGGGGGGGCTCAAGCAATTGAGCGCCTCTCTCCCACGTTGGAAGGTCTTGGGATCAGTTCCCGGTGCCTCCTAAAGAGAAGATGAGAAGAGAAGACAAACAGACACAGAAGAACGTGTAGTGAAGGGACATAGAGAGCAGACAGTGAGCACAAGTGGCAGGAGGCGGTGGAGAGGGGAATAAATAAATAAATCTTTAAAAAAAATTCTAGCAATATGAGCCTAACAGCATATTAAAAGTATTATACACTGTGACCACATGGGACTTATCCCAGGAATGCAAGGCTGGCTTAACATTCCCAAATCGAGTAATGTAATATACCTTATTAACAGACTTGTAATGGAAACCACATTAACAGAATTGTAACGGAAACCACAGCGCGACCTCAGTAGATGCAGAAAACGTACCTGCCAAAACCTAGCACATTTCATGATAAAAACACTCAGCAAACTAGCAAGTGAAGGCAACATCCTCAACCTGTGGACGGCATGAAGCAAACAAATCCACAAGTAACATTATACTTAATGGTGAAAGAGCAATCACTTTCCCCCTAAGATCAGCACCAAGACAAGGCTGTCTGCCCTCACACTTCAATTCTACATTGTACTAGTTCTAGACAGGGCAATTAGGCAAAAAATGAAATACAAGGCATCCAGGCTAAAAAGGAAAGTAAAACTCTCTATTTACAGATGACACAATCTTATATATAGAAAATCCTAAGGAATCCACTAAAACACTTATAACTAATAAATGACTTCACTGATGTTGCAAGATACAAGATCAATATATAAAAATCAATTTTATTTCCATGCACTAGCAATGACCCATCTGAAAATGAAATTAAGAAAATTTCATTTATAATAGGGTCAAAAAGAATACAACTTAGGAATAAATTTAACAAATATAAGTGCAAAATGTACATCTGAAAACTACAAAACATTGTTGAAAGGAGTTCAAGATGACCTAAACCAATGGAAAGACATGCCATGTGCATGGATCAGAAGACTTGCACTGTTAAGATGGCAATACTCCCCAAATTAATCTGTGGGTTCAACAAATCCATATCAAAATCCTAGCTGCTATTTTTTCAGAAAATAGTGAAAACTGATCCTAAAATTTATATGACAAGGTACATAAGTCAATAAAATACTAGAAAGGATGAATAAAAGTTGCAGTACTAACATTTTTTACTTTCAAAACTTTTTTAAAAAGCTACAGTTATAAAGACAGCATTGTACAAGACATATAGATCAACAGAATTGAGAAACCAGAAATAAGCACCTAACATTTATGATCAACCAATTTTTTTCAGGGGTACCAAGTCAGTTCAACGATGAAAGAATAATATTTTCATTAAATGGTGCTGGGACAACTGGATATCCATACGCAAAAGAGCAAAGTTAGAGCTCTACCTCACACCATATACAAGAATCAAAATGGATCAAAGACCTAAATATAAGAGGTAAGACTATAAAACCTTAGAAGAAAGCTTAGGAGTAAATATTCACAACCTTGGATTAGCCAATGATTTCTTAAGATAGAACACCAAAAAGCACAACCTATACAAGAAAACACACCAGACACCATCAATATGAAAAGCTTTTGTACTTCTCAGAAACCATCAAGAGAGAGAAAAGGCAACCCACAGCATGGGAGATAAGAAACTTGTATCTAAAACATATAAGCACTTTAATGACTCAATAATAAAACAACCCAACTTAAGAGTAGAGAAAGGATCTAAACAGATATTGCTCCAAATTGTTATGGACTAGTACTTTCATAAATCACAAGAAAATTGCCACCACAATGTCAAATTGCTATAAATTTGTTCTTTCTGTATGTATCTTGACCCAGACCAGTAACAAACGGGGGACCAAGCAGGGTCCACGGGCCGCCTCCTGCAGAGCCTTCCTAAGAGCCCAGGAGGCCCCTTAGGCGCTGCCTGCACCAAGGTGTGGGGGGTGTTGCAGGGCCTGGCACAGCAGCGCTCGGGGCTAGGAGCTCAAGGCCCCCCCCCCCCCCCGCATCCGCCCACCCTCCTGGACGCAGCCCCAGGCAGCAGCACTGCCGTGGCAAGTACCGTTCTGCAGGGTCTGCGCTCTCGACTCCTTCCCCAGGTTCACGTGGAAGCCGCCACCCAGCGTCGGGGCTTTGCCGGCACCTGGAAACACAAAAGACCAATTAAGACCAACGGGCCGAGCCTGGTGGAGAAGGTCTGCTGCGCCAGCAAGCGCGGGTCAGGCTGCCGCGACTCCGAGTCCAGTGCGGGCCGCAGCCTCGACCTGGACCATTGTGTGCACTGGCCAACCCCGTTCCTGGAGCACAAAGCCCTCTGCTGCGCCCAGAGCCAGTCCTTCCACAGGCAGCCCACCTGCCCACCTCCCAGGCCGGCGCTGGCGGTCAGGCCAGGACAGCTGAGGTGGCCTTGCTCACAAGGACACAAGTGTCCCACGTGCCCAGCCTGGGCCCTCTAAGCCCTCAGAAGCCCAAGGCTCAGGCCCACCCTCTGCCTCCTCTCAGGTGCTTTATTTTGTTGGCACTGGTTTTCCAAGCTTTAGAATTTTTGTACTTGAAGTTTTTAAAACATGGAAAACTCAGCAGAAAACAACAACCACTCACAGCCACTCTACCCAGGGCCAGCACAGCTAACATCTTGGCATTTTTGTGCCCAGCACCTCCCACCCAACTTTCATTTTAGAGAAAAGGGGAAAATAGTTTTAATAAAAACTGCAATAGTTTTAATAAAAATGGCTCTAAGCTTTTAATAAAAAATCCACTCCATACTGCATTCAAAAAAGGACAATGGTCAAAGTATAAGACCCCTGGTGTCCACCCTCCAGCTTCCATCCCCCGTGGCTCCGTGCTGAGGCAGATGGGGTCGGGGGGGTGGGGGGGGGAGCGCTGGCCCGGGCTCGCCCAGAGACGCCGGTTAAGTGCACAGGGGGCCTAACTGCCTCGGCCCCTGGCTCAGGCTTCCAGCCCAGCCCGCCCCTCGGCCACCCCGCCCTGCACTGCCAGGTGCCCGGGCTCTCTGGCACACCCGGCTACCTCAGGCTCAGTGCCGCCTCCCGACTCTCCCCAACACCCCGAGTGACACTTCCTGGGGCTGCCCCAGCAGCCCGTCTCCCTGGGAGCCAAGTGCTGACCTGGGCCTCTCCCATCCCATCCTCAAGCTCCCCGGCACAGCCCAGCTCATCCTCTTGTGGGCTGAATCCCACATGGAGAAGAATCCAGCCAGCCCAAAGGAGGGGCTCGAAACAGGTCTGCTGAGTCGATCAACAAACACCATGACAGGGAGTCTGAGTGCAGGGGATAAACCTGGAAGCGTACACAGCTAGTATGAAAATTCAGCAAAACTCAGGATGCTAAACTGACAGGGAGTGGGGATGGTAGAGGGGCTGAAGCCTGAAAGAAAGTTAAAGGCAGAAAAAAAAAAATTTTAAGCATCATCTCTGGCCAAAAGCTGCAAGCTTATGAAATCCTTACTCGTCAGATGCCTTTCTTTTAGGAGGTACTGGGGCTTGAACCCAAGACCTCATACATGGAAAGCAGGTGCTCAACCACCGAGCTACTCTCCATTCAATGCCCATTTTATCTGGTGCCATGTTATTCCTTCCACTTCCAAACATGGGAGACTTCTCAAGAAGCCAACGTGGAGGTCGCAGGGCCAGGGCAGCTGGGCCTCCCCTGTCGTCTGCTCGGCACAGCCAGGCCCAGGCCTTCCTTGCAGACAGTGCGGCATGGCGCACCTGCGAGCCCAAAGGCAGCCACAGAGACCAGAGAGGGCACCCCAAGGTCGGAACGCCAGAACGCGGGGCCTGCGCAGCCCTGGGGACAGCCTGGCCGGCACCGCACTCTGCGGACTCTCGGACATGGTAGGCCAGCATTTTAAAATAATTCTGTAGTAATTTTTGACCTAAGGAAGGGGTTTTTGCCGCTGTGGTGAAACCCAAGAGGACACACTTGTGTGAGGCTCGGCAGCTGAGCCCCAGGCCCTGACAGCTCAGGCGGGTTCACCGGGAGCGCCACGTGCCGACAGCGGCTGGCGGCCATGGGAACTGGCTGCCCTTGGGATACACGCCAGTGGGCATGACACACGAGCAGGGCCGCGGGGGGCAGCCGGCCCCCTGGGCAGGCCGCTACTGACCTGTCTGCAGGGGCGCGAGGGGACAGGTGAGGAAGACAGCACTGCCCACCGCCATGGATGTCCCAGCTGCCAGCAGGCGCCCCGTGTGCAGGGCACGGGGACGCCACTGTGCTTGTCTGGCTCATTGGCCTGCCCACTCCTTCCGGAATGCCTTGAGGACCCGGCTTTCTCGGCATCGGATCCCAGGCCCCTGGAAGCCAGAGCGCTGGGATGCACCTGGGCGGAGCTCCAGCCTGTCCACAGGAAGGGCAGGGCCCTGCCACCTGGAGAACAGTAGCTGGCTGCACCACTGGAGGTTGGTGAAACGCTGAGCTTGATGTGGAGGCTTAATTCTCAAAGGACAGGCACAAGAGGTGAGGAGACAGTGGCCTACAGTCCAAGAAAATGAGGACGCTGGGCGGGCACCTGGCAGGGGAGGCCCACCTGGGAGGCCAAGGGGCTGTGGCCAGCAGGTCGCCCCCACTCCCCGCCCCGCAGACCCCAGGCACCTCCCCAACCCCCCCACCCTCCACCCCGGCTTCCCTGTTGTCGCGGGGGAGGGAGCTGGAGCCTGGGAGGCAGAGACCAGCGCCTTCCGCTTCAGGCCCTTCGGGCACCTGCTCAGGTGGCTGGCACCGGCGCAATCCCCTGGCGGAGCCCCGGCTCCACACCACCTTCCTTCACCCTGGGGGCTCCAGGGTTCCATCTCTTCCCCACCTGAGCGTCCACAGCTGGAGCGTGAGGGCAGCGAGCTGTCATCAGGCCAGAGGGTGCACTTGGCTCAGAGCCCTCCCACAAAAACCCTCGGTGTTTGCTGCGATGACGGTGACGGTGGCCCCAGGAGGCATGGTCTTGGACAGGGGACACTGCGATTTGTAGCAAAACCGCAAAAACGCACCCCTCACCCTGGCCACGGCACGCTCAGGGTTTCGTCCCTGGGAGTCACCATGGAGAACACACAGAGGCCTGCCACGGAGGCCAGAGGCAAGGAGGAGGGGACACAGGAAGCCAGCAAAACCCAGCACTGACTCTTTGGAAAGATGGATAAAATTGATAAACCTCCACCAAGACAGACAAAGGAAAAAGAGAGAGAGAACGAAAGAAGACACAAAATACCAGTATCTAAAAAGAGAAAGACCATCACAACAGAACTTACAGGCATTAAAAGAATAATAATGGAGTACTACAAACAAGTTGTATTAGCCAAAGGGGTGCTGATGCAAATACCAGAAATCGGTTGGCTTTTATAAACGGTATTTATTTGGGGTAGAAACCAGACACAAGGCCACAGCATAAGTTACTTCCTTCACCAAAGTCTGCTGCCAGGTGTTGGAGCAGGATGGCTGCCAACATCTGCCAGGGTTCAGGCTTCCTGGGTTCCTCTCTTCCCAGGGCTCATTTCTCTCCAGGCTCAGCTCCTGTTTTCTCCACAAGGTCAGCTGTAGACTGTGAGGCTCTCTAGGCTTTGCATCTCTCCACAAGGTCAGCTGTAGACTATCAGGTGACCGGCTCTGTCTCTCTCCCGGGGGCTCGACTCTCTCTGGGTTCAGCTGCTCTGCTTCTCTGTGTGCTCACTTCCCGGACTCCAGCATTAAAACTTCCAACTCTGTCCTTTGCCACATCTTTTCTCACCCACTGATGTGACCCAATCAAAGCCCTAATCATAATTTAATCAATCAAAAGTGATACCTCTGGCAGACCAGTTTACAAACATAATCCTGTAAACATTTTTGGAATTTATAAACAATGCCAAACTGCTACACAACTCTACACATAATTCCTCAAAAACCACAACTACCAAACTCACCCAAGATGAAATGGATAGCCTAAATAAACTATAACCTAAATAAACAGTGACAGGACCTCCTGTTGCCCTGGCTAACCCACCCTTCACTGGCTCAGCACAGAGCCCACCTGCGCTTCCGATGCAGGTCCCTGGGCCCGGTCCCAGAGGGAGCAGAGTGACCCTGGAGCACATGCTGGGAGCACGGGGCTTGGCCCAACCTCTGGCCGTGGCCTGAGGGACTCGCCATCCGTCCAATGCCCCCGGCGGAGCGACCTCCTACAGAGGCTGTGGGAGAGCAGTCAAGCCGTGCTGCCTGGGAGGGGACTGCTGGCCACAGGCAGGAATGTTTCCTAGGGAGGAGGGACATGGGACCCTCTAGCCACACACACAGGCCCCAGACAAGACAAGCAGAAAGGATGGGGGAGGCCCCTGGCTTTGCCCCGAGCTACTCTCTCAACTCACAGTAAGGACAAGCCCCGAAGCAGAGCACCTGCAAAGACTGGGAAAGGGGTTTCTTCTTTTCCCCTCCTTTTGCTTCTTGTTAGCTCCAGGCATTCAGGGAGAGCTTTGTCATACTACTAGCTGGACACAAGCTTGGCTTAAGGGACAGACAGCTGAGAATCTAAATTCCAGCAATAACACATTAAAATATCAAAACGGGGGAAGAGTTTGTGGCTCAAGCAATTGGGCTCCCATCTACCACATGGGAGGCCCAGGGTTCAATGCCCAGGGCTTCCTGGTGAAGGCAAGCTGGCCCACGCAGAGAGCTGGCGAGCGAAAGATGACACAACAAGAAGAGACACAGAGGAGAGACAATAAGAGACGCAGCAGACCAGGGAGCTGAGGTGGCGCAAGAGATTGAGCACCTCTCTCCCACTCCGGAAGTCCCCAGGATCGGTTCCCGGAGCCGCCTACAGAGAAGACGAGCAGACACAGAGGAACACACAGCGAATGGACACGGAGAGCAGACAAGGGGGTGGGGATAAATAAATCAATCTTTAAAAAAAATAAAAATGTCCAGGTTTCAACAAAAGGTTACAAAACACACAAACAGGAAATGATAACCAGGAAAAGGAGAAGATTAAAGCATTAGAAACCACCAGCGAGGAGGATGAGAACTGGGAGGCGCCACACAAAGTCATTTAAATAGCAGTTCTCAGGAGCTGGTGGCGTTCAGGGGGCGAGCGCCTGCTTTGCATGTACGAGGTCCCGGGTTCAACCCCCAGCACCTCCTTAAAAAATTTTTTAAATTTTAAATTGAAAAAAAAAAAAAGGATCCTGGGGGAGGGGATTGGGGAATTATTGCTAAATGAACACGAATTTTGGTTTTGGATGATGAAACAATCTGGCAATAGATAGTGCTCAAAGTCACACAGTATTGTCAATGTGCTTACCATCAAAGAATTGTCCACTTAGAATGGTTAAAATGCTTTCTATCTTACATATATTTTATCACAACTAAAAACTTAAAAAATATATATATTTTAAATGGCACTACTGTTAACTGAGAAACAACAAATTAAGCTGCAAGGCAACAAAAGCATTTATTTGGGGATTTTAAAATTGCAACTTGGAGTGCACAGACTCAGTTAGCAACCCAAATTGTGTCCCATCTTGGTATTTACAGACAAGAGGTTTTTTTAAACTATGTTTTTTATTTATTTTTCAAAGATACATAGATAACACAAAATATTACATTAAAAAATATAGGAGATTCCTATATGCCCCACTCCCCACATCCCCCACTCCTCTCACATCAACAACCTCTTTCATCAGTGTGATACATTCGTTTTATCTGATGAATACATTCTGGAGCACTGCTACACAGCATGGACTATAGTTTGCATTGCAGTTCCAGGCAAGAGTTTTTAAGAAAATTAGACGAGCTGTTTGTGGTTGGTGGTTATTTGGGGTACTCCAACTGTTTTCAGGTTAGATAGTTAGCAAAGTTCCTTAACTTGTGGTTTTGCTGTACGGTGTCCAGAAGTCCTTGGGATTCTGAGGAGCACTGTTGCACACTATATAATATCTGTTTGATATGTGCCTCACAGACACTCTATTTTAGATCTCTGCCAAGTAACTCTATTTTGTATTATATCTTTTCATACTACATATGCTTAAAGAACTGAAAGAAAACATGGACAAAGAACAAAAAGAAATCAGGAAAACAATAAATGAACACAAAGAAAATACCAATAAAGAGATGAAATTATGAAAAGGAGCCAAACGGAGCTGATGACCAAAGGGGTTCTCTGCAGGGGTTCAACACATGACTGGAGCCGGTGGAAGAAAGAACCACAAAGCTGGACAACAAAACAATAAAAACCATCCAGTCGGATGAGGAAGGAAGAATGAAGAAAAGTGAACAGGGCTGAGGAACTGTGGGGCACCACTGAGTGTAGCAATATACGCATTGTGGGAGTCCCAGAAGGAGAAGAAAGAAGAAAGGGGCATGAGGAATATTCAATGACATAATGGCTGAAAACTTCCCCAGTTTGATAGGAGACAAGATTATGCACATCCAAGACAATCAACTACCTCCACATAGGATAAGCCCAACTAGACCCACACTGCTGCACATTATAATCAAACTGCTGAATGCCAAAGGTAAAGAGAGAGTTCTGAAAGCCGCAAGAGAAGCAAGACGTCCCATACAAGGGAGTAAGATCAAGCACTGATTTATCAGAAACCATGGAAGCAAGAAGGCAGTGGGATAACATAGCTAAAGTGCTGAAAGGAAAAAATTACCAACCAAGAATTCCATATCCAGCAAAGCTGTTTTTTTGTGTGTTTCTGTTTTTTAAACAAGGGAGATTAGGACACTCCCAGATAAACAATAGATGAGGGAGTTGGTCACCACTAGAGCAGCCCTTGGAGAGATGCTCAAAGGAGTTCTGTGGGTTGAAAGGAAAGGACACAAGACAACGAATCCAAGCCATGGGAAGAAATATAGGTCTCAGGGTAAACGGAAATGCCAGCACTATTATCTTTTTGGCTTATTAATTCAACTTTTAAAATTTCCTACAGGATCTAAAAGACAAATGCATAAATGGAATGATAAATCAGTGACTCAATGTATAAACATGCAATTTTTTTTTAAAAGATTTATTTATTTTTTTCTATCCCCCCATCCCCACCCCAGTTGTCTGTTCTCTGTGTCTATTTGCTGCATGTTCTTTGTCCGCTTCTGTTGTCAGCGGCACGGGAATCTGTGTTGCTTTTTGTTGCGTCATCTTGTTGTGTCAGCTCTCCATGTGTGTGGCACCATTCCTGGGCAGGCTGCACTTTCTTTCGTGCTGGGCGGCTCTCCTTATGGGGCGCACTCCTTGCACGTGGGGCTCCCCTACACAGGGACACCCCTGCGTGGCACGGCACTCCTTGCGCGCATCAGCACTGCATGTGGGCCAGCTCCACACGGGTCAAGGAGGCCCAGGGTATGAACCGCAGACCTCCCATGTGGTAGATGGACGTCCTAACCACTGGGCCAAGTCCACTTCCCTAAACATGCAATTTGAGGTGAGAACTACATAAAGATTGGGGAAAGGAGTACAGAAACATAGTATATACAATTGAAGTTAAGTTGGTATCAAAGCAAATGAAATTGTCACAGATTTAGGAAGTTAAATTCAAGCCTCAAGATAACTACAAGGAACAACATGCAAACTTACAGACACAGAAATACAGAGTGCACTTGCCAGGCATGGGGACAAGGCAGTGGGGAGTTACTGTACAGTGGGTGCTTTCTGCCCTGCAGTCCCACTCCTGGGTGACCACCCCACAGAAGTGAAACCTATGCTCCCGTAAAAAGCGATACACAACCACCTCAGGCTGGCAACAATCCCAAATCTCCTTCAGCAGGTGGATGGGTAGCCCGTTCACAACATGGGGTGATGGCTAAGGTCACGTGTGCGCTTGGCCAGGTTTTGGTGTCCAGCTGTCTGGTCAGGCCAGCACAGGCCTGACAGTGACTCTGAGGACATTCTGTGGACTAAAATCATCAAGCAGTTAGCTGCATCCATGGCTGATAACATTTGCAACCAACTGAAGAGGCTGCCTTCCTCAATGAGACATCTCATCCAATCAGCTGAAGGCCTTCAAGGGAGAAGCGAGGATTTCAGCAGTCAGAGAGGATTCCCCGTCCATTCCACCAGCCCCTCCCCCCCCGGGGAACTCACAGAAGACCTTCACTGGCGTTCCCAGCTTGGGTCTGCCCTCTGGAATTTGGACTTGCCCATCCCCACAATCTGTATAACAAAACTCATAATGATATGGATGAGAGGGGACTTACTGACATTCTATTCATGAACTATTGAGATTAGTAATCAAAGAAAATGTGGCATTGGTGTGGAGAAAGTGGCCATGGTGGCTGCTGGGTGCGGGGAATGGGAGGAAGAGATGAGATGTGGGGGTGTTTTTGGGACTTGGAGTAGTCCTGGGTGGTGCTGGAGGGACAGTTACTGGACATTGTATGTCCTCCCATGGCCCACTGGGTGGAACATAGGAGAGTGTGGGCTATGGTGTGGACCATTGACCATGAGGTGCAGCGGTGCTCAGAGATGTAGTCACCAAGTGCAATGAATGTCTCATGATGATGGAGGAGATTGTTGTTAAGGGCGGAGGAGTGGGGTGAGGAGGGTGGGGGGTATATGGAGACCTCATATTTTTTTAGTGTAATATTAAAAAAATAAAGACAAAAAAAACTCATAATGTTTACATAGTCTATCTCCTGTGGGTTCTGTCTCCCTGGAGAACCCTAATACACATGGGGAAATACGGTAGGCACAACATTAAGGCAAACTGAAAGAAACCAATTCCAAAAGGTCTGTTTCCATTTCTTTGACACAACTGTATGAATGGGGAACGGATGAGTAGTTGCCCGGGATAGGTAACAAGAAAAGAAGGTTTTTCAGGTGATGAACTTTTCTTTCAACTCACTGTGGCAGTTATCTGAATCTACAAATGCGTTAAATTCATAGAACTGTACACTGAAAGGCAATTTTACTGTTTGTTAGTTTTAGGGGGCAGGGGGCATGCCCACTGCGTCCAGGCCACCGCCAGAGTCCTCCTGCTTTCTGTTCTTGCAAACTCAACTTTTGAAACCAAAGGTATATACAAGCACTTAGCTGAAAGAGCCAACCAGTTCTGTAAAGCTTATGACCTAGCCCCGCAGTCCCTCCGTACACCAACCCCCCCAATCCCACGTCCAGCCTTGCAGCGTGGGTTTTGCCTCAGTTTCCCCCAGCAACGCGGCCGCGGCGCCCCCACCCGAGGTTACCGGGCCCTTCGACCTTCTCGGGCTCCCCACCCGCGGCGCGCGCATCTGCACAACAGCTTTTCCCGCCGGGCTCCGCCGGCGCCTCGGCGAGGACACGCGGGGCCCTCACCTGGCCCGGGTGCGCCGCGGCCGCCTCCCCCGGCGGAGGCCGCGGACCCCGGGGCCCCGGGCGCCGGCAGGTGCACGCGCGCGGGGCAGGGGCGCCGCGGAGCGCCGCGCGGGACTCACCGTCCAGAGACACGAACTGGCCCACGGCCGAGGAGCCGCCGCCGCTGTTCTCCACGAACTGCACCTCGGACACGATGATGTTGTCCTCGAGCACCGAGCCGCAGCCGGTGCACACGGCGTCGCCGCGCGCCGCGTCCAGCTCGATGTCGGTGCCGCCGCAGGCGCGGCACACGCGGCCCGCCATGCCGGCGGGGCCCGAGCGCCCCCCGCGGCCCGCGCCGCGCGCCCGCCGCCCGCCCGCGCCGCCCGGGCTCTCGCGAGGCCGCCGAGCCGCGCCGCCGATTCGCGCCGGCAGATTCGCCGCGCCGCCGGGCCCCGCAAACGGCCGGGGACGCGAGCCGGTACGGGGGCCGCGGGGAGGCGCGAGACTCGAGTCGGCGCTCTCCCGGCCCGGGCGCGGCCGCCGGGCCCCAGCGACACAGGCCAGCGAGCCGCGAGCGCCCAGCGAGCGCCCAGAGCCGAGCGAGGCCTGTGGGGAGCGGGCCTGAGGCCTGCGGCCGGAGGGGCGGGGCGGGGCGGGGCGGGGCCTCCCGGGGGCGGGGCCTGGGAGCGCGGCCTGCAGGGCCGGGCGGAGGGCGGTGACCCGAGAGAGAGCGACAGAGTCTGAGGGGCGGGGCTCGGAGGCGGGCTTAAGAGGAGACCGGAGTCCTGAGTGCAGAGCCGGACCGATCGGGTGGATCGGATGGGACAGGGCCTGATGGGCGGGTCCTGAGGGGACCGGAACGGGGAGTGCTGGGCGGGACCTGCGGGTATGGGCTGGGGGCGGGGCCGGGGCGGGGCTTGAGGGGAAAAGACTGGGGAGTGCTGGGCGGGGCCTACTGGCACAGGAGCTAAGGGGCGGGGCTTGAGGGGGACCAAGATGGAGAGTGCTGGGCGGGGCCTGAGCCGCGGGGTCTGCCGGAACAGGCCCTGGGGGCGGGGCCTGAGGGGGACCAGAACGGAGAGTGCTGGGCGGAGCCTGGGGGATGCGCCGATGGGCGGGGCCTGAGGGGGCGGAACGGAAGTGGAAATTCCGGTTAAAACGACCACAGACTTTTGCAAAGAACAATGATCCTACATTCCTCTAGAATTATCTCCTCTGCAAGGGTAATCAAATTCTAGAAGAAAACACTCAAGAAGGGGAGACTTGCCCTTCTTCATTTCAAAAAATCCTGTGGAATTATGGCAATTAAAACCAGATGGAATTTGTAGAGGGGC
Source organism: Dasypus novemcinctus (assembly GCF_030445035.2). Classification (NCBI taxonomy): domain Eukaryota; kingdom Metazoa; phylum Chordata; class Mammalia; order Cingulata; family Dasypodidae; genus Dasypus; species Dasypus novemcinctus. The sequence continues at coordinate 527,398 of NC_080675.1, read as the reverse complement.
AAGATTCCAAACAAACACAAATATACAATGATTTAGGGACTTCAGAGCAATGCAGAAAAGATCGACTTTTCAATAATGTTAAGAAACCGGCTTTTCCTTTCAAGGGGAAAAGTGTAAATTCAATCCCTACCTCACACTGTTTCAGAAACAAATGTCAACTGACATTAAAAGCTAAAAATGAGGGAAGCAGACTTGGCTCAAAGGATAGGGCATCCGTCTACCACATGGGAAGTCCAGGGTTCAAACCCAGGTCCTCCTGACCCCGTGTGGTGTGCTGACCCACGCCCAGTGCTGATGCCCTCAGGGAGTGCCATGCCACGTGGGGGTGTCCCCCACATAGGGGAGCCCCACGCGCAAGGAATGCGCCCTGTAAGGAGAGCCACCCAGCACAAAAAAAGTGCCGCCTGCCCAGGAGTGGGGCCCCACACACGGAGAGCTGATGCAGCAAGATGACACAACAAAAAGAGACACAGATTCCCAGTGCCACTGACAAGAATAGAAGCGTACACAGAAGAACACACAGCAAATGGACACAAAGAACAGACAACTGGAGCGGGGGAGGAGGGATGGGGGGAGAAATAAATCTTTTAAAAAAATAAAAGCTAAAAATAAATAATAAAAATTTAAAAGTAAAACTATGGGAGTATGAGAATCATAACTAAGAGAATATTTTAAATCTCCAGTGGCTGTGTCATGGGGAATGTGCTGGCATCTGAACCCTCTTCTGGGTTCCAGCAGCTGCCAATGCCAGAAACTCAAGTCCCAGCCACCCCATGGCACGGTGCAGGCAAGTGAACCAGCAAAACTATAATACGATGGCTTGAAGGGTCATGAAAACATACAAACCACACAAGAGGTTAAAGCCATAAGAACGTCTCTGCTTTGAAAACTCTAAATTAGAGGGTTTTCTTCTTTTTATTGTTTAATAAATTATTTCAAGCATACCAAAAAGCAGAAACTAGAAAAATACCCAAGGAAACATCACTCAGCTATATGAAAGTTCAATATTTTCTCATATATGCTTTTTAGCTCATCTCTTAAAAAAAAAAAAATCTAGGGTGGCTGTTAAGTACACACAACTAGGGAAGCAGGTGTACCTCAGTGGCTTGAGTACCTGCTTCCCATATACAAGGTCCTGGACTCAATCCCCAGTTATCTCCTAAAAAAACCACAAAAAACCCAGCACCTAAAAACCCAAGTGTCCATCAACAAATGAATGGGTGAACAAATGTGGAACATACACACAATGAAATATCATAAAAGAAAATGAAGTTCTGAGACCTGCTGCAACAAGGAAGAACCATGAAAATTTCAAGCTCAGTGAAATAAGACATATCAGGACAAAATATTGCAGGAGGTCACTTATAAGAGATGACTAAGAAAATTCACAGAGACAGAAAGTAGATTAGAATTTACCAAAGGATCATAGGGAAGAAAGGGGAGTGCATGCTTGGAAAATTTAAAAAACAACAACACAAAAAAAAACAGAGCCTGCATCTTCCCAGATTCCATTCCCCTCTCTCCCTGCCCAAAAATAACCACCAGCCTGCAATGGGTGGTTTTCATCAGTGATGCAACAATTTATGTTACAGTTATCTGTGGATCTATAAACAATGTATATGATTATTTTGTATAGTTTTAAGTTTTATATAAATGATCACATACCTAACCTTCCACAACTTACTTTTGCTCCCTCGTTAATGTTTGAGATTTATTTACATTGACACATTACCTTTTGCTGCTGTGCAGGCTTTTGTTGAAAAAACAAAAAACAAAATAGAGCTTAATTCTAGTTATCTGTCTCCTGCTGAGGAAACTGAGGTTTTGTCTAAGTCCCCTGTGATACAGAAATGGTGCAGGGAACATGTCTCTTCAACTTGACCAGCTACTGCCAAACTGAGCTCCAAACCTGTATGAAATTACAGTCCAATAGTCCAACATTACTCCATATTTTTGCTGATTCTTGGTATATTAGTTATCTATTGCTATGTAACAAATAGTCCCAGACTGCAGCTTAAGGCAATGTGATGGTTAAGTTCACATGTCAACTTGGCCAGGTGACTGCATCCAGTTGTTTAGTCAGGCCTGATTTTTACTGTGAAGACGTTTCATGGACTTAAATCATCGATACATTGATTGCATCGTGGCCAATAACATCTACAGTCAACTCAGGAGATTTTCTAATCCAATCTCCTTAAAAGAAGAAGTTATGATTTCAGCAGTCAGAAGAGAGAATTCCTGCCTCTACTCCAGCCAGTCCGCTTCTCCTGGAGAACTGATCAAAAGCCCTCATAGGAGTTCCCACCTCACAGCCTCCCTAAGCAATTGTTGCTTTGTGCATCCCCACAGTCACGTGACACAATTCTTACGAAAGTCTCTTTGGAGTTTTAGCTCAGGTCCGTCTCACAGGGGGTCCAGTGGGTCCCTGGACCCATTCTGTGGTTATTTCCCCAGTTACAGAATGCATTATTGGAAGAGACATCCTCAGTAACTCAGAACCCCACATTGGACCCCTGGCTTGAGGAGCAAGAGCTATTATTAGGAAATGCCCAGTGGAAGCCACTAGAACTACTCCTACCCATCAAAATAGTAAATCAAGCAATACCAGGTTTTTGGAGGATTGCAGAGATCAGTGCCGTCATCAAGGAGTTGAAGGATGCAAGGGTGGTGATTCCCACCACATCCCATTCAACTCTCCTATTTGGCCTGTACAGAAAACAGATGGATCTTGGAGGATGACAGTGGATTATCGTAAACTTAACCAGGTAGCGACTCCAGTTACAGCTGCTGACTCAGATGTGGTCTCATTGCTTGAGCAAGTCAACACGTTCCCTGGTTCCGGTGTGCAGCTATTGATCTGGCAAATGCTTTTTTCTCAACTGTTGTTAGTAAGGACCAGAAACCATTTGCTTTCAGCTGGCAAGGCCAGCAGTATCCCTTCACTGTCCTGCCTCAGGGGTATATCAGTGCTTCAGCCCTATGTTTTAATATTGTTCACAGGAAACTTGATCATCTCTCCCTCCCACAAGACATCACACTGGTCCATTACATTGATGATATCATGTTGATAGGACCTAGTGAGCAAGAAGTAGTAATTACTCTAGGCTTATAGGCATTTGTGCATCAGAGGATGGGAGATAAATCCAACAAAAGTACAGAGGACTTCAAGAAGTGGATGTGGCTCAAGTGATTGGGCTCCCATCTACAATATGGGAGGTCCAGGGTTCAATTCTTGGGTCCTCCTGGTGAATGCAAACTGGCCCACGTGGCGAGCTGGCCCAAGTGGAGAGCTGGTGCAGCAAGATGATGCAATAAAAAGAGACACAGAGGAGAGACAATAAGAGAAGCAGCAGACCAGGAAGCTGAGGTGGTGCAAGTTTAGAGCACCTCTCTCCCACTCTGGAAGGTCCCAGGATCAGTTCCCAGTGTCACCTAAAGAGAAGACAAGCAGACATAGAAGAGCGCACAGCCAATGGACACAGAGAACAGACAACGAGGGGATGGGGGGAATAAATAAATAAATCTTTAAAAAAAAATACTGGGAACTTCCACCTTGGTGAAATTTCTAGGTGTCCAGTGGTGTGGGGCATGTTGAGATATCCCTTCTAAAGTGAAGGATAAGCTGTTGCATCTGGCCCCTCTTCGGGCCATAAAAGGGGTGCAGTACTTAGTTGGTTTCTTTGGATTTTGGAGACAACACGTTCCTCATTTGGGTGTGCTACTCTGGCCCATTTACCAAGTGACCAGAAAAGCTGCTAGTTTTGAGTGGGAACCAGAACAAGAGGAGGTTCTGCGACAGGTCCAGGCTGCGGTGCAAGCTGCCCTGCCACGTGGGCCACATGATCCAGCAGATCCAACGGTGCTAGGAGTGTCAGCAGCAGATAGAGATGCTGTCTGGAGCCTTTGGCAGGCCCTATAGGAGCATCACAACGCAAACCCTTAGGTTTGCAAAGCCCTGCCATCCTCTGTAGATAACTGCTCCCCTTTTGAGAAACAGCTTTTGTCCTGCTCCTGGGCCTTCACAGAGACTGAACGCTTAGCCATGGGCCATCAAGTTACCATGAGAACTGAGTTGCCTATCATGAGCTGGGTATTGTCTGACCCACCAAACCATAAATTTGGGCATGCACAGCAGCACTGCATAGTAAAGTGGAAGTGGTATACATGAAATAGGGCTCAAGCCAGTCCTGAAGGCACAAGTAAGTTACGTGAGGAAGTGGCCCAAAGGCCCATGGTCACCACCCTGCCACGTTACCTTCTCTTTCCCAGCTCACAGCTTTGGCCTCTTGGGGAGTCCCTTGCAATCAGTTGACTGACGGAGAGAAAACTGGGCCTGGTTTATACATGGCTCTGCATGATATGCAGGTACCACCTGAAAGTGGACAGCTGCAGCACTGCAGCCCCTTTCTGGGACATCCCTGAAGGACAGTGGTCAGGGCAAATCCTCTCAGTGGGCAGAACTTCGAGCAGTGCACCTGCTTGTTCATTTTACTTGTAAGGAGAAATGGCCAGAGGTGCATTTGTACACTGCTTCATGGGCTATTGCCAGTGGTTTGGCTGGATGGTCAGGGACTTGGAAGGAACATGATTGGAAAATTGGTGACAAAGAGGTATGAGGAAGAGGTATGTGGATTGACCTTTCTTTTCATTTGCCTTTTTTTTTTTTTAAGATTTATTATTTTTTTATTTCTCCCCACGCCATTGCTGTTTTTGTTGTGAGCTGGTCTTCTTTTAGGAGGCACCAGAAACTGAACCCAGTACCTCTGATGTGGGAGAGAGGGGCCTAATTGCTTGAGCCACCTCTGTTCCCTGATTTTTTGTGTCTCTCATTGCATTATTTGCCTTGTGTCTTTGGCTACATCATCTTGTTTTGCCAGCTCACTCCATGTGCCCATCACTAGCTTGCTGTCTTCTTTAGGAGGCACCAGGAACCTAACCTGGGACCTCCCATGTGGTAGGTGGGAGCTCAACTGCTTGAGACACATCCACTTCCCTGATATTTGCATCTTATGTGAATGCTCACCAGAGGCTGACTTCGGCAGAGGAAGATTTTAATAATCAAGTGAGTAAGATGACCCGCTCTGTGGCTAGTGCTCAGCTTCTTTCCCCAGCCACTGCTGTCATTGCCCAATGGACTCAGGGACTTCCCCCACACAGGCCAACCTGGCTACAGCCACTGCTGAGTGCCCAGCTGCCAACAGCAGAGACCCACACTCAGCCCCTGTATGGCACCACTCCCCGAGGTGCCTGCCTGGTGTTTACATTGGACCACTTCCATCATGAAGGGCAGTGATTTGTTCTAACTGAATGAACACATACTGCAGATATGGGTTTGCCTTCCCTGCATGCAATGCTTCTGCCAAAACTACCATCTGTGAACTTACCAAATGTCTTGTCCACCACCCTGGCATTCCACACAGCCTTGCTTCTGGTCAAGGAACCAATTTTACATCAAATGGGCACGTGCTCATGGAATTCACTGGTCTTACCATGTTCCCCATCACCCTGAAGCAGCTGGACTGACAGAAGGATGGAATGGCCTTTTGAAGATTCGATTACAGCATCAACTAAGTGGCAATACCTTGCAGGGCTGGGGCGGTGTTCTCCAGGAGGCTGAGCATGCTCTATATCAGGAGCCACTCTGTGCCTGTTTTTCCCATAACCAGCATACGCCAGTCCAGGAATCAAGGGGTGGAAACGGGAGTGGTACCATTCACTATTACCCCTAGTAATTCACTAGGAAAATTTTTTCTTGCTGTCCCTGCAACTAAAGCCCCTGGCTTGCAGCCTGCCCTAAGGATTCTGGACTTGTGCATCCCCACAGTCGCATGAGACAATTTTATAAAATCTCATACTATTTTACAGATATCTCCTGTTGGTTCTGTTTCCCTAGAGAACCTTGACTATACAAATGGTCACAAATATTTCTTCCCTATTTTGTTATGAATATGTTTGTATATATACATAAAGCAAATATCTTTTTGTTTTCTTCCCTGTCTTAGCATATGACATAAGTTGTACTAGTTTCATGTCATAGTATTTAAGTTGTACGATATCAAATTTAAGAGGGAATATTACCCAACGACATGCACCCTATCCTGGGGAGAGTTAGTGTGTTTTCAGTTCTAACTAAGAGAGTTGAGTATTTTTAGGTAAATTTTTTTAAACCTTTATTTTGTACATTTAATAATTGAAAATATAAACAATTAAAAACTAAAAAGAATAAATACATACATTTCTCAATTAAATGTACTAGATACCTATAAAAATTTTGAATCATACAATATATGATGCAATGTATTTGGCTCATAGTAATGCAACCATGCAGCATTTGTCCTTTAGTGCCTGGCTGGCTTCACTCAACACAACGTCCTCCAGGTTCATCTGCGTTGTCACGTGCTTTAAGGCCTCGTTTCTTCTTACAGCTGCATCGTATTCTATTATGCAAATAGGCCACAGTTTGTTTATCCACTCACTGGTTGGTGGGCACCTGGGTTGTTTCTGACTTTTGGCAATTGTGAATAACACTGCTATGAATATCAGTGTGCAGATGTCTGTTCAAGTCTTGGCTCTCTGCGGTCACCCCTCAGGCTGAAGTGTGGTTTGCTGGCCTGGCGGGGGAGCAGCCGCGGTAGGCCTAATTCCAAGCCGCTGCCCCCATAATAGGGTGGCTGGTCGGACTCACCACCACCCCTGAAGGGAGCTCGGCATGGGCGCAGAGTGCCCTCGGGTCTCCCCTTCTCGGCAGCCATGCTTCCACGGCCGCCCCTCCTCCTGGATAGCGCCACACGATGCCTTATGAGGCAACACCCTTCTTCTTCTTTCTCCCTGCGCAGGCGCAGGGCGGAAAATTCCAGTCTGCCTTTTCCCCCCCCCCACAGCAGCAACAGCCAGGCACAAGGCGGGAAACTCAAGTCTTCCCTCTACCCCAGCAACAGCAGCCCCCAATCCCTAAACCCTGCCACTTCCCCCAGCAACAGCAACAGCCAATCCCTAACCACCACCCCTCCCCCTTCCAGTACCTCCCACCGACCTTTCTCCCCAGTAACTGCTTGCGGCAACCAATCAGAACATGGCATAAGCTTCGACCAATCAGCCTTCCCCAGCCCCTATAAGACTGTAGCCACTTCCTCAATAAAGTTGGACCTGCGTGTTTACCTCGTCTCCGCGGTAGTTCTTCTGCCGTGCGCCCTCCAGTCCTGAGAGCCCCCGACAAGGGCCTGGCCTCCCTTGTCCCCAGTTCGTCGCCTGCTTCTCCGGGCGACCCCTTCGTCACCAGCTTCGCCGGGCGACCCCGTCAGCCGAACCGCGCAACCCCTGTGAGACCAACCCCTCGTCTGCTGCCGGACCAACCCCTCGTCCCAAGCCGGACCGACCCCTCGTCCAAAGCTGGACTGACCCCTCGTCCGCAGCCAGACCCCACCACCACCGACCGAGCAAGCTGCCGCAGCTGGCGCCCAACGTGGGGCAGAGTAAGGACCCCCTTCACCTTGCTCCACTGCTCGTCGTTCTCCTCTTCCCCTAAGGAGCTCTTAGTTCCACTTTCCCCTCGTCGGGGCCTTCTCTTGGCCCGCGACCACCGTTGGAGCCCCACCGGCTCCGACCCCTCGTCTCACCGCGCCCCTTGGCTCCCATCGCCGCGCTCTCAAGGTAAGGGCCCCTTCTCTTATCGGCTCCAAAAGGCCATTAGCAATGGGTAACATCCTTTCTGCTAAGCAAGCCCCGCAAGTTCGGGCCCTCGCCGGTCTCCTAGACACTCACCGGTGTAAGATCTCTTTGAAACAGCTCTAAGTATATTGGGACCTTCTTCTCCCCTTTAATCCGTGGCTTACCACGTGTCAGCTCTGGGACCCGGATACCTACACTCGCCTTATAGATAGGGTCACTTCTGCTGTGTAGCAGGAAGGTAAAAGATTCCCTCCTGGCTTATTACCAGCGCTTTTTACCATCCGCTCCTGCCTTCAAGGCGCCCCTACCATCGACTCCCCCTGGCCGCGCCACCGCCGCCGCCGTGATTGTCAGGACAGCGACTTTTAACCGGGATCCTGATCGGGATCCTGATGCCAGCTCTGACTCCGACTCTGAATCGCTTGTCGAGCGCCTTAATAACGCGCTCGAAAATTGTCCCCCTAAACAGTGTAATCTTGCAGTGTCGAGCGCCGGTGAAGATGGCGAACTTCCACCTTCTTCCTCGCTCGAAAAGGGGAAGCACTCCCAAGATGGCGGGCTTCCGCCTTCTTCGCCATCCGAAAAGGGAAGGCACTCTCAAGATGGCGGACTTCCGCCTTCTTCCTCGCTCGAAAAGGGGAGGTCCCTTTACCCCTCCCTCCCCCCGACGACTTCCTGCCTGGGTGGGCCGGAAGCTCCCTCCCCGCCATTTTACCCCTCCGCGCAGGACGGTCCGCGGCCATCTTGTAGCCCACGGCCATTTTGTGGCCCACCGCCATTTTGTAGTACCGCTGGGGACGGCCCACAGCCATTTTGTAACACCGCATGGGCAATGGCTCCTCTCGCGCCCTCCGCGCCAGCGGCCCCCCCCGGCTCCGCCTCCCCCCGGCAGCCCCCTCCATCTGATCCGTGGCAAGCTGCCGCACGCGCGGCCCCCTCTAGCCTATTTTTGGACCCGTATTCCTCCCCCGCCAGGGCACCTCCGCCTACCTCCCTGCCGCCTCCTACCACCTGCTTTCCCCTTAACGTGACTCCCACCCCTCAGCGCCCCTTTCCTTGGTACCCACATGATGCGGAAAGTGTTAAGCAGCTCCGCAAGGCTGTTAAGGAGGACGGGTTAGGCAGCCCTTATGCTCAGCATTTGTTAGAGGAGATGTCCACCCTTCTGTGCATCCCCCTCGACTGGCTCCAACTGGCCCGTGCCATCCTCACGCCCGGCCAGTTTATAAATTGGCGCGCCCATTTTCATGCCGAGGCTGAAAAGCAGGTTGCGGCCAACGTCGCAAGGGGTGTTAATCACCCACCAGAAGCCTTCACCGGCACTGGTCAGTTTAGCCAGGCTGCGGCCTACTACCTCGCTCCGGCTGGCTTCTGGCTTCAGATTCGTGAGGTCGCCCTATGGGCCTTTCGCGCCTGCACTGCCAGTAGTGCTGACAAGTTCACTAAGCTCACACAGACCAAGGATGAGGACTTTTCTACCTATGTTTCCAGAGTCCTCTGGGCATGTGAGCGCAGGGTCCACGATGAACAGGCTCAGCGCGCCCTCGCCTGTGAAATTATCCTTGAAGGGGCCAGCCCCATTTGTCGACAGGCGATCGCTCCCGTGAGGGAAAAGTCGATAGACGATTGGGTAATTGCCTGTAACGGCCTCGACCAAGAGGATGCTTCTTTCGCCAAGGCTGTCACGAGAGCCATGACACTTAACTCCTCTAATTCTAACCTTACTGTTAGCTGCTGGCTATGCCTCTCCCCCTCACTCCCTCTCTACGAGGCCATAGCCACCAATGCCTCTTACCAATCTTCTGATAGCAGCAATCCCGCCTCTTGTAATTGGAACCAAATGAAGGTAGGACTGACAATCCAATCTGTCTCTCAAAGCGGGCTTTGCGTCACCAGAATCGGAGGCGCTGTTCACCCCTCCATGAAGACTCTTTGCAACCTTACAGTCACCCCTAACGTAACCTCAAAATTTCTTTTACCCCCCAATAATACAAGATGGCTGTGTTCCTCCACAGGTCACACCCCGTGTCTTAATGTCGGCACCCTCAACTCCACCAACGAAACCTGCGTGCTCGCAATCATACTCCCCCGGGTTTTCTATCATACCAATGACCAATTCTTTGACTCCTGGCAGCACTATCTTCTTCCAGTCCATGTGCAGGAAAGAGAAATCATTACCGCCATTACTATCGCCTCTCTTCTAGGTCTTGCAGGAGCTGGCACCGGAATTGCAGCCTTAACCACTCACAGCACCGCTTTCTAATCTCTCAGGGCAGCTGTCGACGAGGATGTCGCCTGCCTCGAAACATCCATCCGCCACCTAGAAAAATCGCTTAACTCCCTATCCGAAGTGGTTCTTCAAAATCGTAGGGGGTTAGACCTCCTCCTCCTCAAAGAGGGAGGCCTCTGTGCCGCTCTCGGCGAGGAGTGCTGTTTTTATGCTAACTACTCTGGTCTCATTCAGGACAATCTGGCCCAAGTCAGGGCCGGCCTGGAAAAGCGAAAAAGGGCAAGAGAATCCCAAGGAGGCTTCTCCTGGGGATTCAATGGCATCCTCCCCTACATCCTCCCCTTCGTAGGCCCCCTAATTATTGTCCTCTTCGCACTGGCAGTCGGACCATGGGCTATTAGAAGGATCATCCAACTCGCCAAGGATCAGGCTAATGCAATTTTTAGCACATACGTACAGGTCAGCTATCAGCGACTCGCCACTGCCGAGGACACCCCCCCCCACTTCATCTTCTCGGCCTCCTCCTACCCGACCTCTTCCTGCTCACTCTTCCCGCAGGTGCCCCAAGTCTTCTGTAACCGCGGCCCCCCATGCCGCCATCGCTCTCAAGCAGCTCCAGCCCCGCTAAACGGCCCGCAACCCACTTTCCCCTGCCCACGGCCTGCTTTCTAGCATCTAATAACGTTTCTACTTTTGCCTCCCCATACTTCTGCGGAGCTTCCTCCTGTCTCGACCTCACTCCTCTTCTCAGCCATCCAAAGCATCCTTTCTCGTCCCCCGCCCCCCTCCCTTTTTGCTTAAACCCCCATTGCGTTGCAGATTGGGCCGCCCCATGTCAGCCCGCCCCGTTAACATCGGCCTCTCTCGCGCCCGTGGAGACTTTGGCCTTCTTGTTGTCCTTGCCTACGTCTCCACCACTCCCGACGCTGCCGCCACCACCGTCGCTGGTGCCCTGACGCGACTTGTCCTCACCGCTGCGATCCTCCAGACCATCACACAGTCTGCCTCTGCCGCTCTTCACCGCCAAGAAGAGATCAACTACCTGTAACACGCTGTCATCCTGGACTTTTAACAAGCAGATGGACCTTATAGCCGCCGAGATCAACGAGAATTAGACATTGGCCACCCTTGCTTGCAACGGCAAGATACCACCCCCCAAATTGTACATTTATATCTCCGTCATACTCACCTCCCTCTTCAGCCCTGCTTCCCTCATTGCTTACTGCCTCTTGCGCCTCGACTACTTGTTGCTGCTGCCATCCTGGCCCTTATTTGAAAAGAAGAGGGAGCTCTCAATTCCTCTGGGTCTATGCCCAGTAGTGGTATTGCTGTGTCACGTAGCAAATCTATATTCAACTTCTTTAGGAACTGCCAAACAGTCCTCCACAGTGGCTATACTATCCTGCATTCCCACCAACAGTGGATGAGTGTTCCTACCTCTCCATATCCTCTCCAACACTTGTAGCTCTCTGTCTTTTTAATAGTGGCTATTCTGATAGGTGTGAAATGATATCTCATTGTAGTTTTGATTTGCATTTCCCTAATCACGTATTAGGGAAATGTTGAGCATTTCTTCATGTGTTGTTGTTGTTGTTGTTGTTGCCATTTGTATTTCTTCTTTGGACAAATGTCTATTGAAGTCTTTTGCCCCTTTTTTAGTTGGGTCATTTGTCTTTTTATTATTGAGTTGTGACATCTCTTTATATATTCTGGATATTAAACCCTTATGGGATATGCGATTTCCAAATATTTTCTCCCATTGAGGTGGCTACCTTTTCACCCTTTTGACAAAGTCCTGTGAGGTGCAAAAGTGTTTAATTTTGAGGAGGTCCATTTATCTATTTTTTTCTTTAGTTGCACGTGCTTTGGGTGAAAGGTCCAAGAAACCCCCACCTGTTACAAGGTCTTGAAGATGTTTCCCTACGTTTTCTTCTAGTAGTTTTATGGTCCTGGCTTTTATATTTCATCAATTTTGAGTTGATTCTTGTGTAGGGAGTGTGATAAGGGTCCTCTTTCATTCTTTTGATTATGGATATCCAGTTCTCCCAGCATCATTTGCTGAAGAGACTGTTTTGTTCTGTTAATATGGACTTGGTAGGTTTCTCAAAAACCAGTTGGCCATAGAAATGAGGGTTTCTTTCTGGACTCTCAATTCTATTCCACTGATTGATATCTCTATCTTTATGCCGGTACCAAACTATTTTCATCACTGTAATTTTGTTATATGTTTCAAGGTCAGGCAGTGAAATTCCTCCCATGTTGCTCTTCTTTTTTAGAATGTATTGGCTATTTGGGTGCACTTTCCCTTCCACATGAATTTGGTAATTTGCCTTTTCTAATTTTGTAAAGTAAGTTATTCGGATTTTGATTGGTATTGCATTGAATCTATAAATCACTTTGGATAAGATTGACATCTTCACAATATTTATTCTTCCAACCGTGAACGCAGATTATCTTTCCATTTGTTTAGGTTTTCATTGATTTAGCATTGTTTTGTAGTTTTCTGCATATAGGTCCTGTACTTCTTTGGTTACATTAATTCCTAGGTATTTGAGTCTTTTGGTTGCTATTAAAAATGGAATTTCCCCCTGATTTAGTCTGTAGATTGCTCAGTACTAGCGTACAAAAACATTACTGATTTTTGCATGTTGATCTTGTATCCTGCCACTTTGCTGAACTCATTTATTACAAGTAGCTTTGTAGTGGATACTTCAGGATTTTCTAAGTACAAGATCATATCATCTGCAAACAATTTTACTTCCTCTTTCCCTTTTTGGGTGCCTTTAATTTTTTATTGTTGTCTAATTGCCCTAGCTAGAAATTCTAGTACAATATTGAATAACAGTGGTGACATGGACGTCCTTGTCTTGTTCCCAATCTTAGGGGGAAAGCTTTCAACCTTTGCCCAGGGAGTACGATGTTGGCTGTGGGTCTTTCATATATACATTTTGTCATATTGATGAATTTTCCTTCTATTCCTATCTTTTGAAGTGTTTTTATTTTAAAAAGTGTGCTGGATTTTTGTCGAATGCCTTTTCTGCGTCAATTGAGATTATCATGTGGCGTTTTTTTTTTTCTTCAATTTGTTAATGTGGTATATTACATTAATTGATTTTCTTTTGTTAAACCACCTTGCATACCAGGAATAAATCCCACTTAGTTGTGATATATAAGTCTTTTGATATGCTGTTGATTTTGCTTTGCAAGTATTTTGTTGAGAATTTTTGCATCTATGTTCATTAGAGAGATTGGTCTATAATTTTCTTTTCTTGCAGTATCTTTATCTGGCTTTCGCAATAGGGTGATGTTGGCTTCATAATATGTGTTGGGTAATTTTACCTCCTGTTCAATTTTTTTTAAAGTGTTTAAACAGGATTGGTGTTCATTCTTTTCTAAATGCTTGGTAGAATTCACCTTTGAAGTCATCTGGTCCTGGATTTCGCTTTGCTGGGAGATTTTTTTATGATGGATTCAATCTCTTTAAATGTGATTGGTTGAAGTTCTTGTATTTCTTGTAGTGTCAGGGTAGGTTGTTTGTGCATTTTTAGGAATTTGTCCATTTCATCTACGTTGTCTAGTTTGTTGGCATACAGTTTCTCACAATATCCTCTTTTGATTCTTTTTATTTCTGTGAGCTCAGTTGTAACTTCCTCTCCTTCATTTCTGATTGCATTTATTTGAATCACCTCTCTTTTTTTATTTGTTAGTCTAGCTAGGGGTTTCTCCAGTCTACTGATCTTCTCAAAGAACCAGTTTTTGGTTTTGTTGATTTTTTTGTTTTTTCGTTCTCAATTTCATTTATTTCTGCTCTAATCTTTATTATTTCTTTCCTTTTGTTTGCTTTGGCATTGATTTGCTGTTCTTTTTCTAGTTTCTCTAGGTGTTCCGTTAAATCTTTGAGTTTAGCTTTTCTTCTTTTTTAATATAGATATTTAGGGCTATAAGTTTCCCTCTCAAGACTGCCTTTGCTGTATCCATAAGTTTTATTACATTGTGTTCTTGTTTTCATTTGTCTCAATATATTTACTGATTTCACTTGCAATTTCTTCTTTGGCGCTGTGATTATTTAGGAGTGTGTTATTCAGCCTCCACACATTTGCAATTTTACTTTTTTCCTATTGTTGATTTCCAGTTTCATTCCATTATCCCACTTCTAAACCCCAACATGATCTGAGAAGATGCTTTGTATAAATTCAATCTTTTTATATTTATTGAGAGCTTCATTTTACCCTAACAAGGTCTATCCTGGAGAAAGATCCATGGACACTTGAGAAGAATGTATACCCTGGTGAATTTGGATGCAGCCTTCTGTATATGTCTGTTAGGTCTAATTTATTTATCATATTGTTCAGGTTCTCTCTTTCCTTGTTGATCTTCTATCAGGTTGTTTTATCTAATGATGTGAATGGGGTGTGAAGTCTCCAACTATTATTGTAGAGATGTCTATTTCTCCCTTCAGTTTTCCCAGAGTTTGCCTCATGTACCTTGGGGCACCCTGGTTAGGTGCGTAGATATTTATGACTATTATAGTTTCCTGGTGGATTGTCCCTTTTATTAATATATAATGGCCTTCTGTATTTCTTATAAATATTTTGCATTTAAAATCCGTTTGTCTGATATTAGTATAGCTATCCCTGCTCTTTTCTTTTTTTTTTTAAGATTTTTTATTTATTATTTCTCTCCCCCACCCCCCAGTTGTCTGCTCTCTGTGTCCATTCACCATGTGTTCTTCTGTGTCTGCTTGCATTCTTGGTGGCACCAGGAATCTGTGTCTCTTTTTCTTGGCGTCGTCTTGCTGTGTCAGCTCTCCATATGTGCGGCGCCATTCTTGGGAGGCTGTGCTTTTTTCATGCAGGGCAGCTCAATATGGGGCACACTCCTTGCATGTGGGGCTCTCCTAAGTGGGGACACCCCTGCATGGCATGGCACTCCTTGTGCACGGCAGCGCTGGGCCTGGGCCAGCTCACCACACAAGCCAGGAGGCCCTGGGTTCTAATCCTGGACCCCCCATGTGGTAGGTGGATGCTCTATCAGTTGAACCACATCTGCTTCCCTCGAATGTGTTTTTGATCTCACCTATTGTGTCTTTCATTCCCATGAGATCTGTTACTTTTCTATTCAGGATTTCAAATTCTTCTTTGTGCTTGTTCAGTGTCTTCTTGATGTCATTTATCTCTTTAGCCATACTGTCTTTCAACTCATTAATTTGATTTTGGAAATTTGTGCGTGTCTCACTGATTAGGTCTCTGAAATCCTGCATCTCTTCTGGGCTTTGATGTGTTCCTTTTCTTGGACCATGTCTTCTATTTTCTTTGTATGGCTTTTAAATTTTTGCTGATATCTAGGCATTTGACTAGGATGTAGTTTACTCAGATGCTGAATTTCTTTCTCTTTTATAGGGCTTTAGTGGCAGGAGGCTGAGTGTTACCTCTGCTCTTTGATTCTTGGCTCGACCTGGATTGTTAGGATCATCCTGCTGGTTGCTCAAACTGGGCTCTGGACCCAGGAATTGGTTGTAGAGTCACTTCCGAGGGCCTTTGGGAAGGAGGTTATAGAGGCCAGAAAAAGCCTCTCCTGCTTATATATTCTTTATTTTTTTTATCTTACATTAACTGTATTTTCCCTGAGCCAACCCTATTATTATTTTTATATCATTTACATATGAACATACATAAACAATAAGTGTATAGTAAAAGTTGTGAACTTACAAAGCAAACATGCTTAACATCCTACTGGGCTCCCATACATCAACCCACTACCAACACCTTGCCTTGTCGTGAGACACTTGTTACAAATGATGAAAGAATATTGTCAAAATCTTACTATTAACTATAGTCTTTATCTTATATTTGGTGTATTTTCCCCCAACCTGCCCTATTCTTATTTTTTAAACACCTTTATGACAGAACTTTTTAAACTTACAAAACAAGTATGCACATATGCAGGATTCTCATACAGCACCCTTCTATCAACACACCACACCATGGTGGAACATTTGTTATAGATTATGAGATAATCAGACTATTACCAGGTCCATAGCATACATTTGGCACACTTTTTCCATACTACGCCATTATCAACACAGTATATCTTTGGCTTAGTGCATGAATATTACATTATTACTGTGAACTATAGTCCATAGGTCACTCCAGTTTTATTTTTCCTATGCTTCTCCACATTCCCACCACCCTGCAAAGTGATGTACATTGCTCTAGCTCACAAGGGACACTCCTGCATCTGTGCCATCAACCACAGTTCTCATCCACCTCTGGGTTTACTGTGTTATTCAGTCCCTAGATTATTCTCTAGCTTTTTTCCAATTGGCATTTACATCACTAGCCTACCCTTTTCAGCCACATTCTGATTTATCAACCAGCTGTTATTCACTATAATGTGTTACCATTAACTCTATATATTTCCCCACTTTTACAATAAAGTTAACTAAAACTTCTACATACATTAATCATCAGTAGTCCATCTCAGTCCTCATCTTATTTCCTTTAAGAATCCATCACCTACCACCAGGTCTTGAAGATATTTTCCTATATTTTCTTCTAGAAGCTTTATGGTTCTTACTTTTATATTTAGATTTTTTATCCATTTTGAGTTAATTTTTGTAAAAAGTATGAAATAGGGGTCCTCTTTCCTTCTTTTGACTATGAATATCAAGTTTTCTCAGCACCATTTGTTTAATGGACTGTTCTGTCCAAGCTGGGTTGTTTGACAAGCTAGTCAAAAATCACTTGACCAGGGAAGCGGACTTGGCCCAGTGGTTACAGCATCCGTCTACCACATGGGAGGTGTGCGGTTCAAACCCCGGGCCTCCTTGACCCATGTGGAGGTGGCCCATGTGCAGTGCTAATGCACACAAGGAGTGTTGTGCCATGCAGGGGTGTACCCCACGTAGGGAAGCCCCACGTGCAAGGAGTGTGCCCTGTAAGGAGAGCCACCCAGTGCGAAAGAAAGTGCAGCCTGCCCAGGAATGGCGCCACACACACGTAGAGCTGACACAGCAAGATGCCACAACAAAAAGAAACACAGATTCCTGTGCCGCCGATAACAACAGAAGCGGACAAAGAAGAACACACAGCAAATAGACACAGAGAACAGACAACTGGGGTGAGAGGGGAGAAGGGGAGAGAAATAAATAAAAATAAATCTTAAAAAAAAAAAAATCACTTGACCAGGGAAGCGGACTTGGCCCAGTGGTTACAGCATCCGTCTACCACATGGGAGGTCTGTGGTTCAAACCCCGGGCCTCCTTGACCCGTGTGCAGCTGGCCCACGTGCAGGGCTGATGCGTGCGGAGAGTGCCATGCCACACAGGGGTGTCCCCCACATAGGGGAGCCCCACGCACAAGGAGTACGCCCCGTAAGGAGAGCCGCCCAGCGCAAAAAAAAGTGCAGCCTGCCCAAGAGTGGTGCCGCCCACACAGAGAGCTGACACAACAAGATGACACAACAAAAAGAAACATAGATTCCCGTGCCGCTGACAACAGAAGCGGACAAAGAAGAAGATGCAGCAAATAGACACAGAGAACAGACAACCGGGGCGGGGGGGTGGGGAAAGAGAGAAATAAATAAATAAATCTTGAAAAAATATATATATTTTAAAAAATCACTTGACCATAGATGTAAGGGTCTGTTTGCTTTTTTAAAAAGATTTATTTATTTTACTTTATTTATCCCCCCCTTGTTGTTTGCACTTGTTCTCTGCTCTTAGTTCTCTGCAGTGGCACAGGCAGTAGCTCTTAGTGGTGGCTCGGGCCAGCTCGCCTGCACCGGGAGGCCCTGGGAAACAAACCCGGGGTCTCCCACATGGCAGACGGGAGCCCAGCCACTTGCGCTGCATCTACTTCCTAAGGGTTGGTTTCTGAATCATTGTTTCTGTTCCATTGGTCTATGTGTCTGTCTTAATGCCAGTACCATGCCGTTTTTGCCACTGTAGCAAGGTAATATGATTTGAAGTCTGGAAGTGAGAGTCTTCCAGCTTCATTTTTCATTTTTAAGATGTTTCTGGCTATTCGTGACCCCTTACCCTTTCAACTAAATTAGATAATCATGCTTTCCATTTATTTAAAAAAATGCTGGTGCAATTTTTATTGGGCTTGCATTGAATCGTTATATCAATTTGGATGGAACTGACATCTTAATGATGTTTAGTCTTTCAATCCGTGAGCATGGAATGTTCTTCCAATTATATAATTAGAGCTCCTTTTATTTCTTTTAACAATGAGTTGTAGTTGTCTGAATACAAGTGCTTTACATCTCTGGTTAAGTTTATTCCTAAATATTTGATTCTTTTAGTTCCTGTTATAAATGGAATGCTTTTTTCTTGACTTCTTCCTCAGATTGCACATTACTAGTGACTTTTAAATTCCATTTCATCTAATATAAGTATAAGTACTCCTGCTTTTTTTTTTTTTTTTTTTGGTTACTTAATGTATGGAATATCTTTTTCCAGCCTTTCACATTCAATCTATTGATATCCTTGGGTCTAAGGTGAGTCTCTTGCAGACAGCATATAGGTAGGCTCATATTTTCCTATCCATTCTGCCATCTGTGTCTTTTGATTGGGGAGTTTAATCCATTTACATTCAATGTCATTATTGTAAAGGCAGTTCTTTTTATTCATTTATTTATTTATTTCTCTCCCCTTCCCCCCCAACCCTGGTTGTCTGTTCTCTGTGTCTATTTGCTGCATCTTCTTCTTTGTCCGCTTCTGTCGTTGTCAGTGGCACGGGAATCTGTGTCTTTTTGTTGCATCATCTTGTTGTGTCAGCTCTCTGTGTGTGTGGTGCCATTCCTGGGCAGGCTGTACTTCCTTTCGCGCTGGGCGGCTCTCCTTATAGGACGCACTCCTTGCGCATGGGGCTCCCCTATGCGGGGGACACCCCTGCATGGCAGGGCACTCCTTGCGCGCATCAGCACTGCGCATGGGCCAGCTCCACACGGGTCAAGGAGGCCCGGGGTTTGAACCGTGACCTCCCATGTCATAGATGGACGCCCTAACCACTGGGCCAAGGCTGGTGACCAAGGCAGTTCTTATTTTGCCCATTTTGACCTTTGGGTTTTATCTGTCATATTTTATTTTCACCACTCTTTTACTGATATAATCTTCATTTCTAAACTCTTTTCCAAGCCTCTTCTCCTGTCTTTTCTTTTCAGACTGAAGCACACCCTTTAGTATTTCCTGCAAAGCTGGTCTCTTGGTCACAAACTCTTTCAGTTTCTGTTTATCTGTGAGTATTCTAAACTCACCCTCATTTTTTAAAGATAATCTTGCTGGATAAAATATTCTTGGCTGGAAGTTTTTCTCTTGCAGTATCTTATTTATATTGTACCACAGTCTTCTTGCCTCCATGGTTTCTGGTGAGAAATCAGCACTTAATCTTTTAGGGTATCCCTCTATGTTATGCATTGCTTTTCTCTTGATGCTCTCAGAATTCTCTCTTTGTCTTTGGCATTTAACATTCTGATTAGTATGTGTCTTGGGGTTGGTCTATTCAGATTTATTTGGATGATAGAAGATCATGCTCCTTGGACATGGATATCTATGTCCTTCAATAGGACTGGGAAATTTTCTACCATTATTTCTTCAAATATTGCTTCTGCCCCTTTTCCCTTCTCTTTTCTTTTGGAGACACCTATGACATGTATGTTTGCATGTCTCTTGCTGTTGTTGTTTAGCTCCCTGTGATATTGTTCAATTTTTCCATTCTTTTCTTCATCAGTTCTTTTGTATGTTTGCTTTCAGAGGTCATTTCTTCCAGCTTACCAATTCTTTCCTCACCCTCCTCAAAACTGTTATTTTATGATTCCAATGTATTTTTTATTTCCTATATTATGCCTTTCATTCCCATAAGATCTGCTATTTTTCTATGTATGCTTTCAAATTCTTCATTGTGCTTGTCCAATATCTTCTTAATATCCTTAATCTCTTTAGCCATCTCATTAAATTTATTAAGGAGATTTGTTTGAACATCTATTATTAGTTGTCTCAACTCCTTCATGTCATCTGGAGGCTTACTTTGTGCCCTTAAGTGGGCCACAGCTACTGTTTCTTGGTGTGGACTGTAATTTTTTTGTTGGCATCTTGACATCTGGCTTACTAGAGTATTTATTCTGGGTACAATTTCTCTCTTTAGTTTAGGGATTTCTTGCCCTTTCCCCTTGCTGGTTGTGTAGTAGGAGCCAGGGATGTATTTGGTGCTGTAAACTTTGAAGCCTCAAGATGCCCACATTGCCCCAGGGAGAGATGAAGCTTCTTCCAACTTTCTCCTTTGCCAGGGGTAGGGACAGAGTCACAGCTGTGTGGAATAATCCACATGCAGGCCTAGACTGTAGTTGCCAGGAGAGACTGATGAAGCTTCAGGCCCCTTCCTCCCCTGCCTGGGGTGGGAATGGAGCTGCAGGTGTGGGCAGCAGTTTATGCCATGCAGGTCCAAAATGGCCAGTTACCCTGGTAGACTTCTGACTATTCAGTCTGCCTGCTGAATGTACCTGCAGTTACCCGGAGAGGCTGGTGCAGGGCCCGCCAGCCTCCTCCCTGCCAGAGGTGGGGCTGGAGCCTAGGCCAGGGCTGCAGGCCGAGCTGGGGAAAGAAGCTGGTCCCGACTGTCGTTGTGATTTTCCATCAGCCTGCCTTCCCCTCATGCCTGAAGTGGAGTCATAATGGTGGCCACTGGCCTCTTTCTGACCCAGATAGATGCAAACTTTAGTTGTTCTTAGGGTTACACTTTAGCCAGCCGAATTTACTAATCAGTAGCTGAAATCAGTGGCAAACTGTCTTTCCCTCCCCTGTTTTTAGGAGATGGAGCTTCCAACTCCAGACACAAAACAGTTCCCTAGGTGGCTTGTGCCGCCAGAGTAGAACCATCACCAGCCTCCATGGTGTGGCCTGTATTTTCCTGGAAAGGCTGGTGTGGGTCCCCCTGGTTCCTCCCTGCTAGAGGTGGGGCTGGGGTTAGGCTGGAGCTGCAATCTGATCTGGATGGAAAGAAGCTGGTCCCCACCAGCACTGGGATTTTCCGTCCACCCCGCTTTCCCTCATGCCAGGCACAGAGTTAAGATAGTGGCTACTGATTTTCTGACTTGGGCAGTTTCAAACTTTAGCTATTCTTAGGGTTATACTTTGGCCAGCCAAATTTACTAATCAGTAACTGAAGTTGGTGCCCAACCGTCTCTTCCTCTCCCGTTTTTGGGAAGTGGAGCTTCCAATTCCAGCCACAGAACAGCTCCTGAGGTGGCTTGTGCCGCCAGTGGAGACTGGGCACTGGCCTCTGGGGCGTGGAGCCTCTACTTACGAGTCTTCTCTGAAGATGGACAGTCTCCTCCTTCCATTCCTTCAAGGATCTTGCAGGATGCTCTTCTGGCCTCCTGGAGCCTCCAAACAGGTGCTCTAGATAGTTCTGGGTGTTGACTAACTGCCCTGTAGCAGGAGCTCAGTCTAGGAGCTCCGTACTCTGCCGCCATCTTGACTGTTGTCTCCTACTTTTTTTTTTTTAATTCATTTTTTTTTTAATATTACATTCAAAAAATATGAGGTCCCATTCAACCCCACCGCCCCCCACCCCCCACTCCCCCCACAGGAACACTCTCTCCCATCATCATGACACATCCATTGCACCTGGTAAGTACATCTCTGGGCATCGCTGCACCCCATAGTCAATGGTCCACATCATAGCCCACACTCTCCCACATTCCATCCACTGGGCCCTGGGGGGATCTACAATGTCCCATAGTTGTCCATGAAGCACCACCCAGGACAACTCCAAGTCCCAAAAACACCTCCCCATCTCATCTCTTCCTTCCATTCCCCGCACCCAGCAGCCACCATGGCCACCCTTCCCACACCATTGCCACATTTTCTCTGTGGACATTGGATTGATTGAGTCCATTGCACATCTATGTCAAGTGGGGGCTTAGATTCCACATGGATACTGGATGTAATCCTCCTGCTTTCAGTTGTAGGCACTCTAGGCTCCATGGTGTGGTGGTTGACCTTCTTCAACTCCATGTTAGCTGAGTGGGGTAAGTCCAATAAATCAGAGTGTAGGAGCTGAAGTCTGTTGAGGCTCAGGGCCTGGCTATCATATTGTCAGTCCAGAGATTCAAATCCCCTAAATGTATCTTAAACCCCAACACCAACTACAATTCCAGTAAAGTAGCATGAAAATCTTGTGAAAAGAGATCCCATCTGAGTCCAGTTCCATCACGCAGAAACACCAGCTCCAAAGAAGGGCCATCTGACATGGCAGTCAACCCCATCTGCCATGACCATAGAACCCATGGGTCTCTTTATCCCTCAAAAGAACCAATACCTGGGGTTGTATCTACTTTATCTGTCTCTGAGACTCTGCTCAGGTGTGCATAAGGGCAATCCTTCTGACAACCTCCAGACTCTTTTTTAGAGACTCATAGCCATATAAACTCATTTCTCCTTTCCATTTCCTCCTTACATTAGGTCAAACAGCATTTTAAAGTCATGTTATTATATGTAGACAGGGATATTCTGCTGATCCGCATTGAACCTTTAATTCAAGGTCATTTTCTAGTTCCATCTTCAGCTGGTATTTGGTAGTGATCCCTCGGTGCCAGGGAGGCTCATCCCTGGGTGTCATGTCCCACGCTGCGGGGAATGCACTGCATCTACATGCTGAGTTTGGCTTCGAGACTGGCCACATTTGAGTAACATGAAGGCTGTCAGGAGGAAACTCCCAGGCACAGTGCTGCTCTAGGCCTTGTTCTTATTGCAGGCGTATAGGCTCATAAGCATAGTCATTAGTATCAGGAGCCCACTGTTGGACCCTCATTCCTTCCTGGTTCTTACCGTTGCACCTGGGGGACTGCCGCTGCTCCCCTAGGGACCACGACAGAGTCCGCCTGGCCAGGAACCCAGTACCCCCCCAGCTGTTGTTTTTAATTGTTTCCACTAGAGTATATCTAAACATTACCATGCACCCTGGACATATGCCCTGTATAACTCCCTGTCAACCATATATCGCCTGTCAATAACATCCCATACCAGTATTCCTCCACTGCCATTGTTGAACCACTTTGTGATCCAAAACTTCCTGTAAAGTGAATCCCAATATAAAAATATGGAACGCTTCACGAATTTGCGTGTCATCCTTGTGCAGGGGCCATGCTAATCTTCTCTGTATGGTTCCAATTTTAGTATATGTGCTGCCGAAGCGAGCACTCCTACTTATTTTTAATTTCTTGCATGCATTTCCTTGGTTTGCCAACAGATGGCATTCTTGTCAGAGTGTATTTGTTGCAACACAGACCAGCTCAATTTGGTAGATCTTCCCGTCTGGAGGCTAGGAGCCTTGTAATTCAAACTTTCTCTGAGACAGTTCTCCAGCCTTCTCTGGCAGGCCCTCCCTTTCCTGATCTGAAATATTTCCACTCCCCTCTGAGTCCTCAACAAGCAGTCCTGGTTAGTAGAGGAGGAGATTGCAGGGTGGTATCTCTTTAGCCCCTTGCCGGCTCCAAGACAAACCCTGGCCCAGCCCCACCCAGCCTGGAAGGGCTCCTGGACACAGCCAGCCAGATTGTGGGTCAGAAGCTGAGCCAGCCTTAGGCTGTGCCCCTCTCTCTCCCCTCTCCTGGGGTGGTGGATCCCTGGAGCCCCTTTGTCTGTAACCACAGGCCCAGAGGCCTGAGAATTCTAAAGTGACTTTAGTGTGGGGAGGGTGCCGGCAGCAGCAGCCGCTGGTTTCCACTCAGTTCTGTTGCCACGATTTCCCTCCTTCGTCGCGCTCTCCTCTGGGCGATGTCCAGCCTTTGCCTTCTAAACCCTATAAGATCTTTTTCTAAATGGTTTCAGCCTGTCCTCTAGCTATTTTTCTGGAGGAGAAGAAAGTCCCATGTCTCTCTAATCCACCATCTTCCTGGAAGTCCATTATATATTAATAAAAAGGACAACACACCAGGAAGATATAACAGTCATAAATATCTATGCACCTAACCAGGGTGCCCCAAGGTACATGAGGCGAACTCTGGCAAAACTGAAGGGAGAAATAGACATCTCTACAATAATAGATGGAGACTTCAACGCCCACTCACATCATTAGATAGAACAACTAGACAGAAGATGAACAAGGACACAGAGAACTTGAACAAAATGAAAAACAAGTTTGACCTAACAGGTGTGTACAGAGCACTGCACCCAAACTCAGTGGGTTCTACCTTCTTCTCAAGTGCCCACGGATGTCTCTCCAGGAGAGACCACATGTTGGGTCACAACGCAGCTCTTAATAAATATGAAAAGATTGAACTATGCAAAGTACCTTTTCAGATCATAATGGAATGAAACTGGACATCAATGATAGACAGGAAAGAGATAAATTTGGAAATGTTTGGAGGCTGAATAACACACTCCTAAATAATCAGTGGGTCAAAGAAGAAATTGCAAGTGAAATCAGTAAATATTTTGTGACAAATGATGAAAACAAGAACACAATTATTAAAAGAATATAATTATTAAATTATTAAAACTTATGGGGGAAGTGGATTTGGCTCAATGGATAGAGCGTCTGCCTACCACGAGAGGTCCAGAGTTCAAACCCAGGGCCTCCTGACCCATGTGATGAGCTGGCCTATGCACAATGCTGATGTGTGCAAGGAGTGCCGTGCCACGCAGGGGTGTCCCCCATGTAGGGGAGCCCCACGTGCAAGGAGTGTGGACCGTAAGGAGAGCTACTCCATGAGAAAAAAGCACAGCCTGCCCAGGAGTGGCACTGCACACATAGAGAGCTGATGCAGCAAGATGACGCAACAAAAAGAAACACAGGTTCCCGGTGCCACTCACAAGAATGCAAGTGGACACAGAAGAACACACAGAAAATGGACACAGAGAGCAGATGGTGGGCAGGGGAAGGGGAGAGAAATAAAAATAGATCTTATAAAAAAAACACAAAAACTTATAGAATACAGTAAAGGCAGTCTTGAGAGGGAAATTTATAGCCCTAAATGCCTATATTGAAAAAGAAGCTAAACTCAAAGACATAACTGAACAACTAGAGAAACTAGAAAAAACAGCAAACCAATCCCAAAGCAAGCAGAAGGAGATAAAGATTAGAGGAGAAATAAATGAACTTGAGGACAAAAAAAAGAGAGAAAATCAACAAAACTTTTTGAGAAGATGAATAAAATTGACAAACCCCTAGCTAGACTAACAAAGAAAAAAAGAGAGATGATACGAATAAATAAAATGAGAAATGAAAGGGGCAAATTTAGACTGACCCCACAGAAATAAAAAGGATCATAAGAGGATATTATGAGAAACTGTATGCCAAGAAACTAGACAACCTAGATGAAATGGACAAATCCCTAGAAATACACAAACAACCTACACTGACACTACAAGATATACAAGAACTTAACAAACCAATCACATTTAAAGAGATTGAATCTGTCATCAAAAATTTCCCAATAAATAAAAGTCCAGGACCAGATGGCTTCTCAGGTAGTCCAACATAAGAAAATCGATCCGAGTAAGACGCCACATTAACAAGTTGAAGGTTGATCCAGAAAAGGTATTCAACGAATCACAGCATCCTTTCTTGATAAAAACACTTCTAAAGATAGAAATAGAAGGGAAATTCCTCAATCTGATAAAAGGTGTATGTGAAAACCCACAGCCAACATTGTACTCAATTGAGAAACACAGAAAGCTTCCCCCTAATATTGGGACCCACTGCCACCACTGTTATTCAGCATTGCACTAGAAGTTCTAGCTAGAGCAATTAGACGAGAGAAAAAAGCAAAGACATACAAACAGGAAAAAATAGTGTTGCTGTTTGTGGATGACGTGACTTTTTATTAGAAAATCTGAAATGTCTACGACGGGGGTTCTTAACTTTTTGGTTCCATGGGCCCCTTTGCCAGTTGGCAAAAACCCCGCACCCCTTCTCAGAATGTAGCAGCAGATGGTTTTATGACACTCAACTAGCACCAGGTCTAACACCTACTGTAATTTCTAAGTATAGAGTAGCGTAAGCAATTTCTCAAGATATGCAATAATTGTAATGTGATATGTAATGAATACTACTAAAATTTATTGCATACATTCATAAATGAACAAAAAGCTAGATTTCAGTAGAGGTCAGAGAAAATAATAAGTTGATTTTTTTCAATTCAAGCTCATGGATCCCCTGAAATCTTTCCACGGACCCCCGATTAAGAACCCCTGCTCTACAACAAAGCTATCTGAGCTAATGAATGAGTTCAGCAAAGTAGCAGGATACAAGATCAACATGAAAAAAATCAGTAATGTTTCTGTACACTAGTATTGAATGATCTGAGGAGGAAATCAGGGGGAAAATCCCATTACAATAGCCTCAAAAAGACTCAAATACCTAGAAATCAATTTAACCAAAGAAGTACAGGGCCTATATGAAGAAAAACTACAAAACAATGCTAAAAGAAATCAATGACAACCTAAGCAAATAGAAAGACATTTCATGTTCATGGATTGAAAGACTAACTATCATGAAGGTGTCACTCCTACACAAACTGTTTCATAGATTCAATGCATAACCAGTCAAAATTCCAACAACCTACTTTACAGAAACAAAGTAATTACCAAATTCGTTTGGAAGGGAAAGTGCACCTGAAAGGCCAAAAGAAGAAATACAAATGGCAAAAAAAAAAAAAAAAAAAAGGGAAAATGTTCACATCACTAGCGATTAGGAAAATGCAAGTCAGAGTTACAATGAGATATCATTTCACACCTATCAGAATGGACACTATTAAAAAGACAGAGAATGACAAGTGTTGGAGAGGCTGTGGAGGGAGAGCCACTGTTGGTGGGCACGCAGAGTGGTGCAGCCCATGTCGAGGACAGTTTGGTAGTTACTAAAGAAGTTGAATTTGGAGTTGCCACATGACTCTGCAAACCACTACTGAGTATATACCTAGAAGAACTAGCAGCAGTGACAAGAGTAGACATCTGCAAACCTATGTTCATAGTGGCATTATTCACAATTGCCAAAAGATGGAAGCAACCCAGGTTTCCATCGATCAATGAATGGATAAACAGACTGCGGTATGGTCACACGATGGAATATTAAGCAGTTGTAAGAAGAAGTGGAGTCCTACAGCCTATGATAACAAGGATGAACCTGGAGGACATTATGTTGAGTGAAGCCAGCCAGGCACAAAAGGACAAACACTGTATGATTGCCCTAATATGAACTAAATAAATTGTGTAATTACATGGAGTTAACAACTAAAACATGGGTCACCAGAAGAGAGAATGAGGTTAGAGAATGGCAAGCTGAAGGTTAATTTGTGCAGAATTAGTAATAAGGATGTGTGTTAATCTTTGGAAATGAAGAGAAAATGTGAAAGTACAACATAATGTATGTAACTAGCAGCACTATTATGTGGATATGAACTTGGTTTAAAGGGAAAGTCTAAGGTATGTTACTAAAAGGAAAGATAAAAAATGTAACATGGGACAGTATAGCTTAGTAAACCTTGTGTGAAATATTAATATGGGTAAAATTGCTTATATAAGACCATTTTTCTTTGAAGCTGAACAAATGTATGTTACATACTATAAAATGTTAATTTCAGACCAAAAAAAACCATATTATGCTAAGTAAGATAAACCAAACACAAAGTATCACATATTGTATGTGTAGCAGTTTGATATTGATGAATTCCAAAAAGAAATATTGGATTATGTTTGTAAACTGATCTTTTCCTCTGGGCATATTAAATTATATTGGATTCATAGAGTTATTTGATTAAGTAATTATGTAAACCTCTTGTGCAGATAAAAGGGATAGCAAAGGACAGAGTTAAGAGCTTTTGATGTTGGAGTTTTGATGTTGGAGTTTGGAGCTGAAGCCTTAAGCTGGAGCCCCGAGAAGTCAGCTCACAGAGGGAAGAGAAGCCAGCCCCAGGAAGAAAGGAACCCTGGACCCAGAGAGAAGCAAGACCCTGGAAGGGAGGAACCCAGGAAGCCTGAGCCCTCACGGACGTCAGCAGCCATCTTGCTTCAACAGGTAAAAATAGATTTTGGTGAGGGAAGTAACTTATGCTTTATGGCCTGGTATCTGTAAACTCCTACCCCAAATAAATTACCCTTTATAAAAGCCAACTAATTTCTGGTATTTTGCATCAGCACCCCTTTGGCTGACTAATACAGTATGATTCCATTTATATAAACTATAAATATAAATCAATATATAAAGATGGAATTACATTCGTGGTTATGTAGACCTGGGAAGAACTGCTCAGGGGTGTGGAGTTTCTCTTCTTTGGAGTAATGAAATTGTTCTAAAATTTTTTGTGTTGATGAATACACAACATTGTGATTATCCTAAAAGCCATAGATTATACACTTGGGATAGATCATATGTATGTGAATATATCTCGGTAAAACTGCTTAATAAATAAATAAATAAATGTGCAGGAACAGCCAGAAATAGCAGCTATGTACAGCAGGGGGAGCATAGAGAGACTGAGAGGTGAAGAATTTTCTTGTTTGCTTGTCTGTTTTTTAATTATTATTATTATTATTACATTGAAATAATGAAAATGCACTAATAATGATTGAAGTGATTGAATGCACAACTATGTGATTATACCAAATACCATTGATTGTACACTTTGACTGAAATTGTATGCTTTATTAATATGTATCAATAAAATTCATTTGCTTAAAATATATATATATATATATCCTGTTCAAAAAATAAAGGTTGGGGAGCGACCAGGAGATGTTGCCATGTGAGAAGTTGAGGACCAAGAATCACCAGCAGGGAAGTGGATGTGGCTCAAGTGGCTGAGCTCCCGCCTCCCAGGTGGGAGGTCTCGGGTTCAGTTCCCAGTGCCTCCTGGAGAAGACAATCAAGACAGCGAGCTGGCATGGCAGGCTGGCATGGTAAGATGACGCAACAAGGAGATGCAAAGAGGAAGCACCATGAGAGACACAAGAAAGCAGGAGCAGAGGTGGCTCAAGCAATTGAGCGCCTCTCTCCCACTTGGAAGGTCCCAGGTTCGGTTCCCAGTGCTTCCTAAAGGGAAGACAAGCAGACACAGAGAGCACATGGCGAATGGACACAGAGCACAGACCCCGAGTGCAAACAACAAGGGGTAGGGAAAAAATAAACAAAATAAAACTTTTGGGGAAAAAAAAGAATCACCAGCAGCTATTAGTCTCAGGAAGAAAGTATTGCCTTCGCTACACCTTGATTTGGATTTTTTCCCAGCCTCAAACCCAAGCAAATAAATTTCCACTGTTTAACCTGACCTGTTTCATCTTATGGCATTTGCTTGAGCAGCCCAGGAAACTAACCCCCCTGGTAATGTTGGAGTAAATGCTGATCATTTTGAACAAAACTTTAGAGGCTGTGGATGACACTCTCCATTATTCAGAAAGAATTCCGTTTTCTTGTACATCACAAGAGGTGGGGGAACTGCTGATATGATTCTGTGGCTTGTTCTGGGCTGGGTGGAGCCTGGCCTGTTCCTATCCCTAGGGTCAGCCTAACACCTGAGGTATTTGCAAAGGCGTGCAGGTCCTCAACTCTGCTGACACCTCTGCTCATCTTTTGCCATCTCTCTCTTTCCGTTTATTTAGGGCTTTAAAGTTTCTCCTAATAATGCACTTGTGGTTTGGTTTGGTTTTGTATTTTAACAACTTTACTTAGGTATAATTGACATAAAATAACTGCACGTACGAAAAATGTACAATTAAACTTTGACACTTGAAACCATCACTGTAACAAGACAATGAATAGATTCATTTGCCCAAAAGGTCCTTTTCATCTTCATGCCTCTGAAATTGGTAACTTTTGTCTTCCTTCTTTTCTGATATGGTTAACACTTTATCAACTTTGTTGACTTTCCCAAGAACCAGCATTTGGTTTATTGGTTTTCTCTGTTTTTTGTTTTTGTTTTGGTTTTCTGTTTCATTGATTTCTGCTTTGATATTCATTAGTTCCTTTTTTTTTCTTTAATTAGGGTTTAATTCCCACCCCAACCCCGCCCCCGGTTTCTTAAGTTGGAAGCTGAGATCATCATTTAAGACCTTTTTTCCTTAATATCATAGCTGTTCTATTGCTGTAAGAGTTCCCTCTACTGCTTTAGCTGAATCCTACAAATTTTGATTTCCTGTTTTTTCATTCAATTCAAAAATATTTTTAATTTCTCTTTTGATTCTTTCTTTGACTGAAGGATTATTTATAAGTGTGTTATTTAGTTTCCAAACAGTTGGTGATTTTTCAGATATCTTTCTGCTTACAGTGCAAAATATCCCTTCTCTGTGCAATTACATTCAATTCTCAGAACAAACGCTCTGTCACAGATACTGTTATCTCCTTGTTGTTACAGAATCCCCTAAGCATCTGAGAGGTGACAGCCTAAAATCACATAGCCAGAAGTGACAAAGCCAGAATTCAACTGGGATCTGCGTGGCCACAGAATTCCTGCTGCCACCTGCCACACTGGAGAGGCACCCAGCATGAGCTCCCTGCTTGAGGAAAGGGGCAGTGACCCTGGAGTGGAGAGAGCGCAGGGCCAGTTCTTAGGACACAGCACTTAAATTGATCAGAGCAGGCCTGGGATTTCACTGTCAAAAAAAGGGGCAGGGGCAATGGCTCAATACAACCAGATGTACAATGGACATCGCCTCCAGACGGGCTCTGTTTCACAGTGGCAAAGGGCGCTATGCACCAGGCTAGTGAAACACTGGCCTACCTTCCTAGCCTCTCTCAAGGGGCAGCTGTGCTGCAGCCTGCAGGCTGTGAAGGGCTGCTAAGCGGAGCAGTGGTCACAGCGTGCTGTGAGTAGAACTCAACTGTATTATGGCCTGCTCCCCTGGAGAGACAGCATGCGTGGTGCTGCAAACCTGGAGCCTAGATCTATTAATTGCAACTCAAAGAGGAACTTGTGCATTGATTAGTATTAAGTACTGTACCTATATGCCCGATGAATATAATAATATCTCTTCTAGATCATATGCAGAGGGATATTGGACATGTTAAAAGTCCTTGAAAAAGTAATTCATTTTATAAGTAGTTAATGAACATGGCCAAAATGTTATGGAAGTCGAGAGAGGTTCAATTATTTGCGTATAGAAAGGCCAGGACTCAGGAACGATTTTGAGAAGGAAAAAATGATTTAATGACCGCTGGCCAGACTCGGGAGCTTTCTGTTTCAAACCCGAGCTCCAAACAAGATTTTTGAGTTCCTTTTATATCGAGGAAGGGCTAAATGTTTCTTTGTTTCAGTGCTCAGTAGGCTTGAATTAGTATATATCTTCTACATCCCAGGTAAGCTTCTGGCATGGACTTCATATATTCTAGGTAAGCTTTTAGCACATTTGGTTTGCGTTTTCCCTGAATATTTAAAGTTTATAGAGTTTGCATTGCTGAACTGTTTCCCGGGACTGGAGTCGCTGCCATGGTCAGCAAGGGCAGGACTGCAGCTCTCACTGTCCCACACCCACAGGTCGGGACACACACAGCTCAGGTAAGAGAGCAGCAGCCTCCCACCCACAGCCCCCGTCACTCAGGTAAAGGAAGGGCTCTCTGAAGTACCGTCTTTGTTTGGATTGCCATGTGCTTGCCTTGTTGTTGCCTAAGCTGTCTGTGTGACTTTACGTCCAGCGCAGGGCCCCTCCCCAGCCTCTCCTGGCTGCCCGGGGCATACCCACTGCTGTGGGAACCGGGGATGGCGGTTTATTCCAAGCCCAGCAGGTGACCACAGCCGCGCCTAGAGTTACCCAGCCGCAGAACAGAAGCCACGGCAGAGTGCTGCTCCCATCAGCGCTGGGAGGAGCCGCCTCTGCAGGCACCGGTTCCTCTCTCGTGGCCCGTGTGTCACGGCGCGCCCCCTCTGTGGGCCCACCTGCCACCGTCCTCTTTATCCTTGTCGTGGAACCATGGATCTTCACATTCTAATTAAGTTTATTTCTCACAGAATCAACGCCTTATTAGTCATGTGGGGATTCCATCCAATTCCAACCAGGGTGCCGGACACCTCTTCCCTCCCCCACCACGAGGGGCCAGAGCGGTTTACGCCCCGTCAGGCAGGGACTGCCACCCTAGCCAGCAGGAAGAGACAAGGACATCGCCCCGCACCCCTTGAGAATGAGGGCGCGAGCCCCCCGAGCGGGCAGTTGAGGCAGGCTCGTTCCGGGGAAGAGGGGCTGGCAGACCGCATGGCCGACAGACCACGTGCCGCGACGCGCTGCCAGAAACCCGAGAAGGCCGAGAGCTGTCTCACTTTGGAATGAGAGGGAAGGCCTCGCCGTGGCCCCTGGGGAACTGGCGGGTGCGGTGACGGATCAGAACAGCACACAGCTGGGCATCCTCCCCAAACGCCGCCAGCAAGGGAGGTATCGCTAAGAGCTCGAGGGGAGCACCAAGCCAGGTCTCGCGGCCTAGAGGAGCCCGCATCACACCTCGATGCGCATTTCCGTCCTTCTCTCCCATTTCTCGGCAAACTCTGTTCTCTTCCCTCATTTCCCAATAAATTCTTTTTTCTGGTCTAACTAAAAAAAAAGGGGAGGGGGCAGGGGGCAAACAGCATCTGCGAAGGCACAAGAGGCTACGTGTGGTGACGGTGGTTGCTGCCAGAACTTAGAGGCCTTGGCTCAGGACGACCCAGAGAGAAGGGCGCGGCACCCCAAGGGGACGAGAAGTCGAAAAGACGGAGCCTGAGTGGAATGCTGGGCAGTGCTCCCCCAGGAGCCGGCAGATGGCTGGCGCACCGCTCCCGGGAGCCACAGGCAGGCAGGAGCCCAGACCGACACGCTAGAGGCAGGCGTGATGAGGAGCCCAGGCCGACACGCTAGAGGCAGGTGTGACGAGGACGAGCCCAGGCCTACATGCTCAGAGGCAGGCGTGACGAGAGGAGCCCAGGCTGACACGCTCAGAGGCAGGCGTGACGGGAGGGGCCCAGGCTGACACGCTAGAGGCAGGCGTGACGAGAGGATGGGCACAGACAGCTCCTGAGCCTGACGTGGGCCACAGCTGGCTCTTCGGCTTCGTCATCTCCTTGACTTCTCAGCCCATCATCTGAGGCAGGAGCACTGGCCTGGACGTACAGGAGAGGAAGCTGGCTCACAGGAAGCTCCGCCCTCACCTCCAGTCCAGCCGGCATCAAATGGGGCGGCCCAGGGCTTGCCCCCAGCCCCCATGCTCCAAGGAGCACCAGAGCAGGCAGGGGGCCCGGGTGGGGGCTTGGGCATAGACTTTCTGTCTTGCTTGCCAGAACTGCTGAGGCAAACAATGGGTTGACTTAACTACAGGAATTTATTGTCTCACGGTTTTGAGGCTAGATGTCCAAAATCAAGAGGTCTAAAAGGCAATGCTTTACTCAGGGGTCTTGAATCTCTGGACTGCCCATGTGCCAGCTGGGCCCTGAGCCTCAGCAGAGTGGCGACTCCTACTCTCTGGTTCGTTGAACTTACCCAGGTCAGCTAACAGGGAGGTGAAGAAGGTCAACCACCACACCAGGGAGCCAAGAGTGCTTACGACCACAAGCAGAGGAATTGCATCCATCATCCATGTGGAATCTAAGCCCCCTCTTGATATAGAGATGGAGGGGACATCACCAGCCCAGGAGCCACAGGATGGAGGAATAGAATATGGATTAGAGAGGACTTACTGGTATTCTACTATAGAACTATTGTGACTAGAAATAAAAGAAATTGTAGCATTGAGGAGGAGAAAGTGATCACAGGGGTTGCTGAGGGCAGGGAGAGGGTAGAAGAGATGTGATGTGGGGGCATTTTGGGGACTTGGAGTTGTCCTAAGTGATACGGCAGGGGCAGATGCTGGACTTTATATATCTTGCCATAACCCACTGAATGTACTGGGAGAAGAGTGTGAACAACAAGGTAAACTATGATCCACGTGGTGCAGCAGGGCTCCAAAATGTCTTCACTGAGTGCGATGAGTGTGCCACAATGATGGGGGAGGTTGTTGGTGTGGGAGGAGTGGGGTGGGGGTGGGGGGTACACAGGGACCTCATATATTTTTTAATGTAACTTTTTTTGTGTGATGTATGTATCTTTTTTCTTGTGGTCTCTTTAACTGTTTTTTAATTTATTTTAAATTTTTAAAATTTTTTATTTTTATTTAAAAAGTTTTTTTTTTAAACTGGCTTTTGTGTGAGAGTGATATTGGCCTCCAAGAATGATTTAGGTACTCTTCCCTCTTCGATGTTTTGGGAGTTTGAGCAGGATGGATGTTAACTCTTGGGACGAGTGGTGGAAGTCCCCTGTGAAGCCGTCAGTCCCGGGCTCCTCTTTGCTGGGACGTTTTGGCGACCGACTCAGTCTCTCCACTTGTGTCTGGTCGTTGAGTCTTCTGTTTCTTCCAGAGTCTGTGTCGGCTCTCACGCGTTTCTCGGCGTTTGTCCGTTTCATCTTGGTTGTCTAGTTTGCTGGCACCCAGTTAGTTGTTCACAGAATCCTCTTAAGATCCTTTTTATTTCTGTGGGTTGGTAGTAATGTCCCCCGCATTTCTGGTTTCATTTATTTGCATCTTCTCTCTTTTCTCCTCTGCCTGTCTAGCTAAGGGTTTTCAAATTTATCTTTCCTTACGGAAGATGCCACAGCAGGCCCCTCGGAGTGCTGGCCAGTGATGGGCAAGGGCTTTACAAGCAGAAGATTTGGGCAGCCAGAGACGGCTGCACCCGTGGACACCTGCACCCGTGGACACCTGTGCCCGTGGACATTGCACCCGTGGACACCTGCACCCGTGGACACCTGTGCCCGTGGACATTGCACCCGTGGACACCTGCGCCCGTGGACACCTGCACCCGTGGACACCTGTGCTTGTGGACACCTGCGCCCGTGGACATTGCACCCGTGGACACCTGCGCCCGTGGACATTGCACCCGTGGACACCTGTGCTTGTGGACATTGCACCCGTGGACATTGCGCCCGTGGACACCTGCGCCCGTGGACATTGCACCCGTGGACACCTGCGCCCGTGGACACCTGTGCCCGTGGACACCTGCGCCCGTGGACATTGCACCCGTGGACACCTGTGCTTGTGGACATTGCGCCCGTGGACATTGCGCCCGTGGACACCTGCGCCCATGGACATTGCACCCGTGGACACCTGCGCCCGTGGACACCTGCGCCCGTGGACACCTGCGCCCGTGGACATTGCGCCCGTGGACACTTGCGCCCGTGGACATTGCACCCGTGGACATTGCGCCCGTGGACACCTGCGCCCGTGGACACCTGTGCTTGTGGACACCTGCGCCCATGGACACCTGTGCTTGTGGACACCTGCACCCGTGGACATTGCGCCCGTGGACACTTGCACCTGTGGACACCTGTGCTTGTGGACACCTGTGTCCATGGACATTGCACCCGTGGACACTTGCACCTGTGGATATCTGTACCAACTGGATACCTGCACCCCTGGACACCTGTGCCCTTGGACACCTGCACCTGTGGCTACCTGTGCCCATGGACCCTTGTATCTCTCTACTTGCTGCCTGCAAGCGCTTCCTACTTCTCTCTCTCCTGCGCCTCACCCAACACAAATCTTTGCAGGATGTGGTTTCACGGGTGGCCCTTTCCTGCCAAAACCCCCGGCCCCTCCCGCCTCTCCACTTGTTATAGGATAAAGCCTGTAATTCAAGCCCCACTTCCACTGGATGTGAATTTATTTACTATTTATAAATATAATGTTGATTTCAGCTTGTCAACACCATTTTTACTAATTGTGGAATATTAGAAAACTAAAGAAAACCAGAAAAAAGAGAAGTCACCCATACCTCTATTTGAACATGGAGGCTTAATGTTTGTTCCCCTGCACTGCAGTGTTTGGGGCCTTTTGTAAATTATCTGTGAATGTCTTTGTTGATATCTGCATTACAGTCTCAGCTTTTTCCTTTCTTCCATTACATTTAAATTACCTATTACCATATTGTATATTTCAACTGTGGGAAATGCAGAGATTAAAATTTATAACACGTGCCAGCTTGCTTCTCACCCGCACGACCACAGGTGGGAGCGGGCGCGCTGCTGGGGCCTCCCCCTGGCATCGGCCCTGCGCCCAGCTCGCGCCGTGAGTTCGGCTTTGCGTACTGACTTTGTGTCTGGGGAGCATTTTCCTGTGCCACTGAACCTGCCCAGCGCCCGTGGGACTGGCGCGGCGGGTGCGCAGGCCTGGCACCGCCGTTCCCCTGTGGCTGGCAGTCCCCTCCCTGCGCTTTGGACTCGAGGCGCGGCTGCGGTGCGCACTTTGCCTGTGTCCTGAGGGCAGCCTGGTGTCCCCTCCAGGATGCGGAGGGACACGTGTGAGCCTGGCCAATCCCTGGCCCGCATCAAGCCGCTCTGCAAAGGGCTGCTCCATCCAGGTGGCCCACCCCAGCCTCCACACCTGAGCCTCACCTGAGCCTCACCTGAGGGCAGGAAGGGCACCAAGCGTGGAGGAAACTGAGGCGCAAGGGCGCTGTCATCACCTTTCTCCACGTTGGAGACGGGTGAAATGCGCCTGTGTCTTAGCCTGAAATCCACACGCGGGTGTCGCGCATCGTCCGTGACTCTCTAACCACGCTCCCGCGGGGGCTCACAGCGGTCCTAGAGAGCTGCGTCCTGTCCTGTGACATTACAGCTGCCACGCCCCCGTGCTGTCCTCCGCGGGCTGCAGGGGCTTCTTTGTCGCTTTTTCCCCAGGCCTGGGCGCAGTCCCAGCCGATGGCGCTCCCGGGAGCAGCCACGCCGAGGCGCAAGGCCTGCTGCTCTGACGTGGTTTGACTGAGAAACTTCCCTTGTTTCCCTTTATTTGTATTGCACGATCAATACTCGTGTGCTGCTGAGGAAATGTTAGATGCAGGCACGCAAAGCACGGAGTCTTGTGCAAGTCCTCTCTGGGGACACCTCGAGCCTCTGCTTCTTTGCTATTGATTCACAAGAGGCTTCTAGGTACCAGGGCACTGCCAGCCTTTCACCTGCAAAATATGCAAATATTTTCCTCCCCTTTCCCTCTTCACTCTGCTGAAGGTGCATTTTGGGCTATGGGAATATTTACAATTTCCAAACTTGTTGGCCTGGCTGCTTTTTTCGGTATTTCTATACTCGCAAGTCCCTGCTCATCCAGCGGTTGCTGTCAAATTTGCCCTTGTCGGGTTTGGCCACGTCGCCCGCCCTGGAGTGACGCTGGTGTTTCGTGGGAGGGGACCTCTCTCCTCAGTTCCAGTCTCAGCGCCACCTTGGGCTGTTGGTGCTTTCTCCGATTCTTGCAACGGTGCCTCCGTTATTGCCATTTTATGAGGCGCTTAAATGCTTATTGGCATAATTCCCCTCATTATTCTTCACTCACAGCTCACTGATGGTGACGACGGTGACAGTGCCAATGCCACTCGAGAGTGCCGCTCCAGCACGTGGGGCCGTGGGCGCTGGGCTGCTGGGGAGAAGCCGGGCACGGCCTGCTCAGGTCCAACCATGTGGTTGTTCTTCCAGTTCTACTTTAAAACCAGTTTCTGAAACTCCGTAGAGTTTGCGAACCTGAGAATGTATTGGGAAGCACCCACGGAGAAACACGCCCCAATCCGCAGGCATTCAAATCTCCCCGTGACAGCCCCCAGGGCTGGGACCCTGGTCTCCGCAGAGGCCCTGAGCCCTGGCCAGACTGCGCCTGTCCCTTTGGAAGGAGGGCGCCAACCACAGGTCTCCGCCAGGCGAGGCACTTGATTTTATTGTTGGCTGTTTGGGGGCAGACTCTTTCCATGTTACATTTTTAATTTATTTTGTTGTTTTATTTATTTTTTAAATTTTCCTGCATTATAATTTACAATGAAACATTCTTAACTCTGACTGGTTTGAGTACTCTTCCCATCTTTTTCTCTTGCATTTTCTCAGGATCGAGCTGTATTCTATCAGATAAGTCGACCTCCTCCTTCCCATAGTTCTAAGATTAATTGCCTTTTTAGTGGGAAGCCACTAAAGCCGCTGATGTTTCACCACATCGATGGTGTTTGTCTAAACTGGGTAGCCAAGGGGAGTGTGGCCGTATCATGGGAGACCAACACCTGCTCTAGAAAATGAGGATATAGCGAAGTGCTCGTATGTTGTTAAGGGAGTAAGATCGTATGTCTGCATCAGTCCAGATTTTGAGAGAAGAGCTAAGGCGTGTGCGTGCACTGGAGAGGAGCAGAGGCCCCTGTGTATGTCTTGGGACGGTCGTGGTGGACTCTATTTTCCTTGGTAGCTCTCCTCCCGTGCCCGAGCTGCACCGGGCGACGTGCCAGCTGCCTTCCCACAGCACGCCTCGGGGCCTCTGTGCACGTCGTCCGGGATCCGCTACCTGCTGCTCAGTAACGGAGTGCCACAGACCTAAAGCAGCAGCGGCCGGGCTCCGGACGGGACAGGAAGAAGATGCTGAATCCACACACAGCGCATCCCAGGGGATCCTCGGACAGCCCCAGGACCGCCTTCTTCAGGCCTCACCACTGGGCTGGGAAGCGGTGTTGCAGCTGGGACGTCCACGCGGGAGCCCGAAAGGAACAACTCGCCGAATGGATCTTCATCAAAATGAAAAACTTCTGCTCCTCAAAGGCGCCATTGTGAAAACGCAAAGACAAGACGGGCTGAGAGAAAACACTTGCACGTTGTTCATCTGATAAAGAACCTAGAATATATATACTGGGCACTTAGGACTCAACAGTAAGAACACAAACCACCAGTTGAAAGATCTGAATAGGGGAGAAGGTGTAGCTCAGTGGTTGAGCGCCTGCTTCCCACGTACAAGGTCCTGGGTTCAATCTCTGGTAGCTCCTGAAAAAAAAAGAAAGAAAGATCCAAGTAGACATGTCTCCACAGAAGATATACAAAAGTCAATAAGCACAGGAAGAGACGCTCAAGGTCATTAGCCAGCAGGGAAATGTAAATCAAGCCTCAGGATACCATGCCCCACCTGTTAGGGTGGCTACGATGAAAAAGACAGACAAGAACAGGTGCTGGGCAGGAGCTGCAGAAGCAAGAAGCTTCATCTGCTGCTGGTGAGATTACAAAATGGAGCAGCCTTTTGGGAAAAAGCGTTTGGCAGTTTTTCAAAGTTTGGAAAAGGTTTCAAAATGTTTCCTTAAAAGTAAAATAATAACAATATAATAACTTTCTAAGATCTATCATGTGACCAGCAATTTCACCCTCAGGAATCCACCCAAAAGATATAAAACCCTAAGTCCAGGCAAAGTGGTTCAGGACACCATTTTTTACAATAGTTGAAGAATGGAAACCACCTGAGTGTCCACCAACCACGATGGGTAAAGAAAAGTGATCAGACGAGCTGCTCCCTGTACAAAGGCGAGCTTGGCATGTGCTGCTGCCCGTGAAAGAGGCCAGACACTAGACCACAGGCTGCACGAGCCATTTATGCAAAATGTCCAGAAAAGGCAAATCCATAAAGGCAGGAGGCAGACGTGTGCTGGCAGGGGAGGCTGCAGAAGAGCATGGGGCGCTGCTGGGGTGCTAAGAATATTCTAAAATGCACAATTTCATGTCTACTAAAGTCATTGAATTGTATGCTCTAAGTGGGTGATTTTTAAAAAAATATCTATTCATTTATTTATTTTTTTCTCTCCTTCCCCCCCGCCCCGGTTGTTCTGTTCTCTGTGCCTATTTGCTGCGTCTTCTTTGTCCGCTTCTGTTGTTGTCAGCGGCACGGGAATCTGTGTTTCTTTTTGTTGCGTCATCTTGCTGTGTCAGCTCTCTGTGTGTGCAGCGCCACTCCTGGGCAGGCTTCTAAGTGGATGAATTTTATGACAAGCTAAGTTATACCTCAGTGAGCTGCTTTTAAAGACCCACCAAAGGCAATGTTCACTTTGTTGCCAGTTTGCGCTTGGCTCGGGGCTTGTTAGATTGGGCCTCCTCTGCTCCCTGGAAGCTGGGCTGGGGCCCTGGAGGGCTCGTGCGAGTCTGCCTGTGGTGGGTGCCAGCCACCAGCTGGGACTGGGCGGGGGCCGCCGCCTGGACCCCGTGAGTGGCCTCTCCGTGTGGTCTGGGCTTCCCTGCAACGTGGCCGCCGGCTGCTGCCAAGGGCAAATGTCGTGGGAGGTGCGAGCGGAGTCCCGTCTTTGGACTGGTCTGGAGAGCCAGGCCCCCCGCCACACCCTGGTTATGGAGGAGCCCGATTTCGAGACAAGGGGATGGACTCGGCCCCCTGGGGAGAAACGACAGGGCTCCGGCCACCCTCAGGGGAGCAGTGTCCTCCGCCTGTTGGTAAGAGGCCTCTGCTGCAGGGCGGCCCTCCCTGGCCCTCCCTGGCCTCCCCCAGCCTCCCCAGCCCTCCCCGGCCTCCCCCAGCCTCCCCCAGCCTCCCTGGCCCTCCCTGGCCTCCCCTGGCCTCCCCCGGCCTCCCCCGGCCTCCCCCAGCCTCCCCGGCCTCCCCCAGCCTCCCCGGCCCTCCCTGGCCTCCCCTGGTCCTCTGCTTGGCCCTCCCTCTGCCCTCCCTGGCCCTCCCCCGCCCTCCTTCCCCTCTGCTGTCCACTCCCTCGCTCCTTTCCTCTCCAGTCTCTCCCTTCTGCTCCTGGATGCTGAAGGCTCCAGGCACTGGGGCCTCCTAAAAAGCACAACCAACCGGGGGCGAGTGTGAACTGCAGGGTAAACTACTGTCCACGTGGTGCAGCCATGCTCCAGGATGTGTTAGCTGCATGTGACGAGTGTGCCGCAATGATGGCGGAGGTCGTTGGTGTGGGAGGAGTGGGGCAGGGGTGCGGGGTATACAGAACCTCATGTTTTTTATAATGTAACCTTTTTTGCGATGTATGTAGTTTCAAAAAAATACAATTTACAAATTTGAAATGATTGGAGTGGGGAAGTGGGGAATCTCTTATGTTTTTTTTATGTAACATTCTAATTTAAAAAAACACACCAAAAAGCACAAACAGCCACACCAACCCTCTCTCTCCACCGCCAGCCCCTCCAGCTGCCGTTCCTCCCCTTTTGCCTGGACCCTTCGGAAGAGACAGCAGGTGCCACGGCCTCCCCTCACGCTCACCCTGCAGCCCACGGGGCGGCCGCTTCCCTCTCGGCTCCTCCCAGGACCCAGCGCTGTCCAGGGACGCCTCCTGCCCTGCGTGCCTGGCTGAGCGCCGGCCCCTCCGCACCAGCCGCCCTCCTCCCTGCCCTGCCCGCTGCCTTCCAGGACCCTCCCCTGTCCGCGGTCTGCTCGTTCCGGTCTCTCCGCATTCCCTGCGCCTGGGGACCCCCGGACGATCGCCGGCCTGTCCACACACCAGGCTGCCACGCGGCTGGCGCAAAGGGGTCGATCTCACAGCTGCGTGGCTGAAGGCGTCGTGGCTGACCTGTCCCCGCTAGAGATCTGCTCGAGTCCCGACCCCTGACCCTTTCGGAGGCCCCATCTGGAATTGGGGTTTGGAGCTGGGATCCTCAGGACGCAGCCGAGCAGCGGGAGGTGGGCCCTGCTCCAGGGTGGTGGGCGTGCCTAACGGCAGGAAACAGGGCGCCCGGACCGGCAGACAAAGGGAGAGAAGGCACCGTCAAAGCGGGCAGAGCCCGCGGTGCCACTGCCCCAAGCCGCGACACCCACGCGCGGCGGCCGGCCCAGAGCGGCACGAGGGAGCCCTGCCCACAGCTGGATTTCAGAGGCTGGTCTCCTCAGTGGAGGGAATAAACACTGGTGGTTTTAAGCCACCAGGAAAATAGAAGGAATAAGAAATTGCAGAGTCGTGCCTGGAGGCTGCTACCGTTTGTGTGTGCATGGGTGTGCAAAGGCTGTTTCCAGGAGGACATGCAAGGGTCAGGAGCGGTGGTTGCTCTGGTGGCGGCGGCAGACCCAGGAGACAAAGTCCAGGGTGGATGCCCTGAGCTGGGGGCGTGGGGGCACAGGCGTGGGTGCTTCCTCCTGGAAGGCCCTGGGCTCCTCAAGGCAAGGAGGCCAAGGCTGGGGTCCCCGTTTTGCATGTGTGTGTGTGTTTTACGATTTTGTTTCTCCCCACCTACTCGTTGTTTGCCCTTGCTGTGTCTGTTTGTCTTCCCTGTTTCTTCAGGAGGCACCAGGAGCTGAACCCGGGACCTCCAATGTGGGAGGGAGGCACCTAATCACTTGAGCCACCTCCGCTCCCCGCCTTGTTCTGCCCCTCATTATGTTTTCCTTTCTGTGTTTCTTGTTGCGTCAGCTCGCTGTCTTCTTTAGGAGGTACTGGGACCTGAACCCGGACCTCCCTTGTGGTAGGCATGTGCTCAGTAGCCTGAGCCACATCCCCGTCCCCGTTTTTGTGCTGTTCCTCCAATTTCCCTCAGTCCCTGGAGCAGCACCTCTGCTGGTGAAACACGAGAGGTGGGTAGAGGAGGCTGAACCCCCAGGGCAGCAGGAACCCAGCGGCCTCAGGAAGAGGCTCGGTCTGCACCAGGACTGGTCTCTGGAGGCAGAGCCCAGGGGTGCACCCAGCCAGGGCGCGTCTCAGGTGTGGGTGGCACCCAGGAGCAGGTGGGGGCTCTGCCTCAGGGAGGGGACGGAGGCGGGGGACGTGCTCCTTCGGAAGCCAGCAGCACCTTCCACCTGCCCGTGTTTTCTTTCAGGAAACGGAGCATCTGCCTGATGCGACCTGCTCTTCCATCCTTCTCCTGGCTGAAAGGTTCCGCCTCGGGGACCGACCCAGGAACCACAGTGCCAGGAGAAGGAGCGGACGGCTGCCAGCGAGGAGCCGGAGCCGGTTCTGGGCCTGGGCTTGCCTGGGGAGGCTGCAGGACAAGAGGTCAAGCCCGGAGCTCCTTGCCACGCTCAGGTGCAGATGTCCACGTGGTGGCCTCGCGGAAGTACACGGCCCCCTGGGCACCACAGCCACAAATACCTCAGGAGAGGCGTAAAGCACCTCAAACTCATCAGGAAGAAAAGGCAGAGAAGCAGGAGCCTCCGTCCATCGCTGGTGGGAAGGTAAATGCTGCAGCTGCCGTGGAGAACAGAAGGAGAAGCAGAATTACCACACGACCCCTATGTCAGCGAAAGGGGCGCTGGTGCAGAATACCACACATGGGTTGGTGTTTATAAAGGGTATTTGGGGCAGGAGCTTACAGGTACCAGGCCATAAAGCATAAGTTACTTCCCCCCCAAAGTCTATTTCCACGTGGTGGAGCAGGATGGCTGCTGACGTCTGCCAGGGCTCAGGCTTCCTGGGCTCCTCTGGGCTCAGCTCCTGTTTTCTCCACAAGGTCAGCTGTAGACTATGAGGAGGACGGCTCTGTTTCTTTCCCCGGGGCTTCAGCTTGAGACCAGGATCAAACTCCAACATCAAAACTCCAACATTAAGAACCCCCAACTCTGTCCCTTGCCTTTTATCTGTGAGTCCCCACCCACCAAGGGGCGGGGACTCGACGCCCTAATGACGTGGCCCAATCAAAGCCCTCATCATAACTTGATCATGCCCAGGTACAGACCAGATACAAACATACTCCAATGTCTACTTTTGGAATTCATAACTATATCAAACCGCTACACGATCTGACATAGGTATCTTCCCCAAAGACTGGAAAGCAGGGGCTCAGACAGACGTCTGCACACCGATGTCACAGCAGCAACGTTCATGTCCAAAAGACGGAAGCAACCCAGGCGTCCATCAGCCCATGAGCAGGTAAGAGAACGAGGCTCGCACACGGGGGACATTGCCCACCGTACAGGAGGAGGGTCTGACCACGCAACAACACGGATGAGCCGGAAGACGCTGTGGTGCGTGAATGAAGCCAGACACAAAAGCCATAGCATGATTTCCCTTACGTGAAATACCTAAATAAGCAAATTCATAGAGACAGAAAGTAGACTAGGCGTTCCCAGTGGCCAGGGCAAGGGCAGGTGGGAGTTACTGCCGAGCGTGGAATTGCCGTCCGAGGAGGGAGGAAGTTTTGGTAATGGATGATGATGGTGGTAGCCAACGTTGTGAGTGCAATATGCAATCGTACACTTAAAAATGACGAAAAAGAGAAATTTTGTGTTTATATGTTA
This sequence comes from Dasypus novemcinctus, assembly GCF_030445035.2. Lineage (NCBI taxonomy): Eukaryota > Metazoa > Chordata > Mammalia > Cingulata > Dasypodidae > Dasypus > Dasypus novemcinctus. The sequence goes on along the minus strand of NC_080675.1, from coordinate 483,547 downwards.
CTAGAAAATATTTTTAAAAACTGAAAAAAATTATTAGGAAGTGTATGGAATATCTTTGTTTTTAATACAATTTAATAACAAGTTTATTATAATTTATATTTAATAGCGACTGTGAAATGTGTCACATCTTTTGCATCATTTTCTACTAAGTTCTTTTTTATCCCTTACTGATTTGCAAGAGCTCCTACATATTAAAGACATTTATCTTTTGATATATCTGTTACAAATTTTTCTGAGTTTGTGGTCTGCGGTCACCCCTCGGGCTGAAGTGTGGTTTGCTGGCCTGGCGGGGGAGCAGCCGCGGCAGGCCAAGCCGCTGCCCCCATAATAGGGTGGCTGGTCGGACTCACCGCCACCCCTGAAGGAAGCTCGGCATGGGCGCAGAGTGCCCTCGGGTCTCCCCTTCTCGGCAGCCATGCTTCCGCGGCCGCCCCTCCTCCCGGATGGCGCCACACGATGCCTTGTGGGGCAGTACCCTTCTTCTTCCTTCTCCCTGCGCAGGCGCAGGGCGGAAAATTCCAGTCTGCCCTTTTCCCTCCCCCGACAGCAGCAACAGCCAGGCGTGGGCGGGAAACTCAAGTCTGCCCTCCACCCCAGCAACAGCAGCCACCAATCCCTAAACCCTGCCCCTTACCCCAGCAACAGCGACAGCCAATCCCTAACCACCACCCCTCCCCCATCCAGTACCGCCCACTGACCTTTCGCCAGCAACCAATCAGAACAGGGCATGGCTTCGACCAATCAGCCTTCCCCAGCCCCTATAAAACTGTTGCCTCTCCCTCAATAAAGTGGACTTGCGTGTTTACCTTGTCTCCGCGGTAGTTCTTCTGCCGTGTGCCCTCCAGTCCTGAGAGCCCCCGACAAGGGCCTGGCCTCCCTTGTCCCCAGTTCGTCGCCTGCTTCTCCGGGCGACCCCTTCGTCGCCGGCTTCGCCGGGCGACCCCGTCAGCCGAACCGCACAACCCCTTGTGAGACCGATCCCTCGTCCCAGGTGGGACCGACCCCTCGTCCCAGGTGGGACCGACCCCTCGTCCCAAGCGGGACCGACCCCTCGTCCAGAGCTGGACCGACCCCTCGTCCGCAGCCAGACCCCACCTCTACCGACCGAGCAAGCCGCCACAGTGGTCCTTTGACTTTTTTTGTTTTCGAAGATTTAGTTTTTATTTCTCTCCCCTTCCCCCCCGCCCAGTTGTCTGCTCTCTGTATCCATTCACTGTGTGTTCCTCCGTGTCCACATGCATTCTTGTCAGCAGCACCGGGAATCTGTCTCTTTTTGTTGTATCATCTTGCTGCATCAACTCTCCATGTGTGTGGTGCCACTCCTGGGCAGGCTGCACTTTTTTCCCACTGGGTGGCTCTCCTTACGGGGTGCACTCCTTGCGCGTGGGGTTCCCCTATGCGGGGCACACCCCTACGTGGCAGGGCACTCCTTGCGCACATCAGCACTGCACGTGGGCTAGCTGCACACAGGTCAGGAGGCCCTGGGTTTGAACCCTGAACCTCTCATGTGGTAGGTGGATGCTCTATCCATTGAGCCAAATCCACTTCCCTTGACTGTTTCTTTAAGAACATAGAAAAATTATTAATATTGTCCTTTAGAGGACAAGGGCTTGCTTGTAAAGTTCCTCCTTATTCCAAGATTATTATTTTATCCAATTTTTCTAAAATTTTCGGTGCGGTGTATTCCCGATTAAATTCTTTTTTTCCATCTGGAATTTGCTTTAATGTAAGGAGTGAGGTAAAGACTCCACTTTTGAAACAAGATGTTTGGCCCCCTGTAGCAGTGCCAGTCCCTGGGTAGTCCTGTCCTCCCAGGAGCGCACACAGCTCTCGCCGGGCTCCGTCCATCTGTCTGAGGGGCCACTTGTGCCGCTGCGGCATCAGACCCCACTCCCCTCCTCGCCTTCCTTCCCACAAGTGCTGTGGCCACGTCCTCATGTCCAGCCTTCCATACACTTGGGGATTATCTGACTGTTCCCCAGCTGGCATTGTGAAGGCAATCAGAGTTCACGTGCAGGATAATTCAGAGTGAGCTGCCTCCTTCAGAGACTCCTCACCCTAGACAAGCCATCTGCACAGGGAGAAAACCTTTGTTTCCCTAATAGAACGCTGCCGTTTTCTCATTTCCTGCTAAGTTTGCTCGTGTCCTCGTATCCTCGTTGCTTTCCAAGCAGGACCTTGCCTCCCTTTTACCCTCTCCTCGGTTTCTTGGAGTGTTGCCTCTCTGCTTTGCCGTCTGGTCCGTGTGCTCGTCATCACTCGTCAGATCGAATGGGAGTGGTGCTGCCCCGTGTCCGGCCAGCGTCCTGCCGTGTGCACTGCCCGATAACGGCTGGACCGAACACGGGCCTCTGTGTGGCCGGGCTTCCAGGTGTGTTGGCCGGCAGGGGTCTGGCAGAGGGCCGGAGCGTGGGCGGGCTGCACCCGAGGTGGAAGGTCACAGGCCCCCGAGGCTCTCCTGGGTGGCTGCTCCGGCCTCTTGCCCCTCGGTTCCAGGGCTTCCCCTCACCCGCCCCGACCTGCTTCCTGCAGGGCCTTGACTGACACCTGCCTGCTGCACGTGGCCTCCCCCCCACACCAGGTCCCTCCCACGGGCAGTGGCAGGAACAGAGGCCCCCACCCCTGCACCGGGCACTCCTCATCCCTGAGTGAGCCCCACCCCTCCCTGCCGCCCACCCACTGTGCACTCAGCATGACGGTAAAGGCCCAGACTGCCACTTCGGGGCGCCCCTGCCCACCCCTACCTCACACTGGCTGGCTGCTCCACCTGCCTGAAGGCTCCGCCCCAAAGCTGCCGGACCCTCCGGCTCCTGTAGACAGAAAGCCTCCTCCGCTCCTGTTCTCCTGCTGGGGAATTCCCAGGAAACGTGTGCTTGACCCGCAGCACTGTCCCTGCTCTCCTCGGCATTTCGTCAGTGCTTCACGCTGGGTGATTCCTCCACACTCATCGTCCCCTTCTCCAATGCTGTCTTCAGCTGGGTCTAATCTTCTCCTTTAACCCACCTGTAGCAGTTCAATATTGATGAATTCCGAAAAGAAATATTGGATTACGCTTGTAATCTGCTCTGTACCTGGGCATGACTGAGTTAGGATTAGGGCGTTGAGCACCCGCCCCTTGCTGGGTGGCGACTCCCACATAAAAGTCCTGGCAGAGGACGGAGTTGGGGGTTTCTGATGTTGGAGTTTTGATGCTGAAGACTTAAGCTGGAGCCCTGGGAAGTCAGCTCACAGAGGAAAGAGAAGCCAGCCCCAGGAAGGAAGGAGCCCTGAGCCCAGTTAAAGCCCCAGGAACACAGGAGCCCAGGAAGCCTGAGCCCTCGCAGACGTCAGAGCCATCCTGCTCCAAGTAGACTTTGGTGAGGAAGTAACTTGTGCTTTATGGCCTGGTGTCTGTAAGCTCCTACCCCAAATAAATACCCTTTATGAAAACCAACTGATTTCTGGTATTTTGCATCAGCACCCCTCTGGCTGACTAATACACCATCCATTGAGCGTTCCAATTTTTTTTGGATATTTTTCCATTCATACAAGTTGGATTTGGTGCTTTGTGCCTGGTCCTCACTCAGCACCATCTTACTCCTTCTGGTGGCTGAGCACACGCACGTCTTCACTGGTGGGCCCGAAGGCTGGCGTGGGAGGTCCTGCGCAGTCCAGCTGGTGCTCTGGGCGCTGGGCTCCACACCTGGCAGCTTTAACTGCGGCAATCCCGCCCAGCGCCTCCTGGAGAGCTGCTCCAAGTTCCTGTCTGGGATTAGGGTCCCCCGGCCCCCTGGCCGCCCTCCGGGCTGAGGGCAGGCCTGGCCGCACCCCTCCAGAGCTGGCCCCGCAGGCGCATCTCTGGGGGGCTCCCTGGACCAGCCCTCAAGGCTGGCTCCTCAGGTCTCAGCCAAAGGGCACACTGCCCCATTTTACACTTCCACTGTCTGAGGGGTTGACCTGCTCCTCATTCTCTTTCCAGTAGAATATAAGCTTCACGAGAGCAAGGAGCAGGGTTTGAAACTGGCTTCACGGTCACTTACACAACCGATGCACGAGGCTGCTCAGGGCCTCTGTGACGGCCACATGGGATGTTTTCACTGGGAAGTGCCTGAGAGAACCTGCAGCTTTGGTAGCGTTTGGTCAGCGGTGACGGCGTGTGGGCGGCTGCTGTGAGCTGGAGACCACAGACACGGAGCTCGGGCTCGGGGGGACGCAAAATGAAGAGGCCGGTGAGACAGGCAGACGCCCACGCGCCTGCGTTTTAACACTGTGCTCAGTATCCATAGCGGAAATATCGCGGCGTCCCAGGTACAGCTCTGGGCCGAAAGAGCCTGCCCATGCCCACAGGTCCTTTCTGGGCTGCGTTGTACACGATGAACCCCAGCCCTGGACCTGCAGGGCACGGCCTGGGCTCCCAGCGCCTCTGCAGCACCTTCCCTGCCCTGTGAGAGGCTCGCCAGCCCGACCGTCCCTGTGACCGCTGTGCCTCCCGTGCCTGGAGCTTCTGCCCAGCCTCAGTGCCCACAGCTGGGCCGTGGGCGACGTTCCAGCCAGTGCCCTGTGAGTGGACACGGCGCAGGCCACGCTGGGCCTCAGCCGCTCTCTCACGCCTCCCTCCGCCAGGAGTGTGGCTTGAGCAGGGACACTGGCCCCTGGTGGCTCCCTCAGCCGGGCGGCTGGAAGGAGGGGAAGGCAAGGCAGAGCGCGGCTGGAGTGGGTTGGAGCCGCCGAGCTGACCAGTGCTGGGCCCTGGGAAGACCCCAGCCCCGGCTGACCGGTGGGAGCCTCCTTAGCGCAGCGGAGCGCCGGGGCCTCCCTGCACCTGCCGACCCAGGCTGCACCCGCCGCCGCACTGCCGCCGCCACCGCCGCCGCCGAGACGCCCCCCCGCAGACCCCGCACCGAGGACACCGTCTTGCCAGCGGACGCGGCGCCTGCCCCGTGCCCCATCACGTCCCCATGCTGGCATGTGTTTCCCGTAACTCGGGCTGGGCAGGGGACTGAGTTATTCACTTCAAGGCGCCCGCGGGACCGCGGGAAAGGGGCTGCAAGCCGCGACCCCTCCCATCACGCCGGCTGGGGCTTCAGTCCTCCACGCTGCGCAGCCCAGCGGCCGCGCGGAACCCCGCGCTTTATTCTCGCCAGTTGCTGGCAGGCGGGCAGCACTGCCTGTGCTCCGCAGCAGTGTCCAGTGTCCTCCTGGAGCCCCAGGCCTGAGTGGGCACTCCTGGGGCTCCCTCGCCCACCCACGCCCTCCAGAGGCCCCCGTGAAACAGGTTTTTACCTGGAAGAAAATATCCTCACAAAGGGCAAATGTGCTCAAAGCACGTTGGGGAGCGGAGCCGGGGGAGGGTGTCTTCCCGGCCTCAGAGCTCCCTGCCCGCCTCCTGTCCCTGCCCGGGAGCACAAGGGTCATTTCCAAATGCAGAGAATGACAAAGCGGAGAGCAGTTCTGGCCCATTACCAGCGTGCTGCCTGCCACTGCAGGGATGTGGGAAGCAGGGGCACGAAGCAGTGGAGGCCAGCCCCCAGGCCCTGCCTGCCTCCTCATGTCCACACGACCCCTCCCAAATTAAAATTAGCCCGAGTAAGCTCACAGGCACGTGTCCACCATGCGTGTCACCCCCCAACGCTCTTCAGCTTTGCCTCGTGGTCGTTACTTGGGTAGGCTCTGGACCAGGCTACTGGATTCGCACCCTGGCTCCTTGTCCTAGCCGTTACTGGCATCGCATAGCCTCGGTGCCTCAGTTTCTCTGTCTGTACGTGGGGGTGGGGGCAGGGCTGGCACAGCTGAGCAGCAGCCATGGGTGCGCAGTCCCGTGCTTCCTGTGCCTGATGGCCACCGCACAATCCCTGCTTGTCCCCCAGTCGTGCTCCTCGCCTGGAGCGCAGGGACCCGGCGGGTACATTCATTTTTGTCTGCAACTGCACCCCCCGTCCTGCCCTCCCCACAGCTGGCCAAATGCGAGTCCAGCGGGTGCCTGTCTTCCCCTGCCTCCAAGGCAGCCTGTCCCGGCAGAGGGCTGCTGCCGGCTCTCCCTCCCCCCACCTAATGGCTGGGAGACCCCCAGGCAGCTCTGCTCTGTAGGGCAGTGAGGACGGGCTACACTGGTCAGCGGGCCAAGGACACACAGACCCTCCTCACTTTCAGCTGTGCCACCCAAAAGGCACATGGAGCATGTGGGAAACACAGATTCCCTTGTTCTCCCCAAATGTGACCCGGCTCTAAGCAGGAGCAGTGGCAGCTGTTTGCAGCTCCAGATACAGGAGACCCAGCTGGGGGCTAAGCTTGTAGCAAGGAGGGGGCCGCGTGGGGGCCCGTGCAGGAGAAAGAGTAAACTGGGTCCACGGATACCAACAGCAAAGGAATCAAGCCGGTCTGCCCCCGATCACTGGTTCAAAAACCCACGTGTACAGAAAAACAAAATAAATAAACAAACAAACAAAAAGCCCTCTTGTAGTCAACACAGCCCAGCCCAGGAACCAGGGAGAGAGAAGCGACTGTGTTATACTGAGGATACAAAAAAAAAAAGGAGACATCATGCCAGAAAAAGCTTTTCCAAATCTCAGCCACTTTGACCAGAACAGTTACCAAACATATTGGGGTGGGGGGCTTCTCCTTGGGCCCCAGAACCTAGATGAACTTTCTGCTAGGATCTTTTCCGACTTCCCCAGCCTGGCTGGAGCAGCAGGAGCTGGCTGGGTCCCGCAGGTTTACTGACAGCTCCACCGGGGTCCACGCACGGCCCCCACCCTCAGGCACTTGCTCTCCACCGTCTTGATCAAAATTCGGAAAAGCAACTGTGTAAATGCGAGCTGTGTGCACCACCTTTCCGTAAACCAACAACTGCTGGATGAAATGAAGTCTACACTCTTCTCTGAGAAAGGCAGCGCAGCAAGATGGGGGGTTCCTACAGGACGGGGCCCTGCAGAAGGGATTTAGGGGTCAATCCTGCAGTCGAGCCTGGGTGCCCCAGCGACCCCGCGGCAGCAAGGGGCAGCAGGACCCCGGCCCACGCTTGGCCCTCCCGGTCTTCCCCTCAGGCCCTGGCTTGGACCTCGCGGCACAGCCGAGGACAGACAAGGGTTACAGGTCGAGGGGTGCGCGGGCGCGCGGGGAGTGGAGGCAGACCCGCGGGGCGGCACTGGGGCGGCCGGGGGCAGGGCCCTCACCTTTCTCTTTCCGCGGACCCCTTACTAAATCCACACGCCACTGCGGATTACTTACAAATACATCACATGGCACCAACACTACCGACAAGAACAATGTTTTTAAAATTTAGATTCGAGCTCTCGGACCCCCGGTTCCGAGCCCCAGGGGTTTGGGGAGGGGACAAGAAATACAGCAAGGGAAAAAGGGGCTTCGGGAAAAAGGCGGGGGACCCCGGAGAAAACGGGGTGCGTGGGGGAACCGGGAGCCCGAGGAGGCTGCGGGGGAGGGGGCTGCCGAGGGTCCGCGAGGGCCCGGGCCTCGGCGGCGGGGTCTCCGGCGACGCTCGCGGGCAGGAGGGTGCGCGGGCCGGCCCCTCCCGGCGCGACCCCCGGCCCCTGCGCTGCGGGCCCACTTCCGGCGGGCGCCCGCGCGGCTGTGATTGGGCGCGTGGCCGCGAGCTCGCGCTCCACTCGGCCAATCGGCGGCGGCGGGGCGGGGCGCGCGCGGCGGGGCGCGCGCGGCGGGCGCGCGCGGGGGCGGGGCGGGGCGCGGAGGGGCCGCAGCGCGTCGCCGCCCGCGGGCCTGTGCGACGTCCGGGCCCGGCCCGTCCCCGCCGCCGCCCGGGCCGCCATGTGACCGCGCCGCCGCCCTCCGCGCGCCCGCCGCCGGGCTCAGCCCAGGGCCGCCGAGCGCAGCGGCGGGGCCGGCGCCATGGCCGAGAGGGGCCGCCCCGGCCTCCCCGGCCTCCCCGGCGCGCCCGGCCTCCCCGGCGCGCCCGTGCCCATGAACCTGTTCGCCACCTGGGAGGTGGACGGCTCCAGCCCCAGCTGCGTGCCCAGGTACGCCCGCCCGCCGCGGCGCGCGCCCCCGCCCGGCCGCCGCGCAGGTGCGCACGGCCGAGGGGCGCCGGGACCCACCCGCGGGCGCCCACCCCGCCGGCCGAGCCCGGCCGCGCTTTGTTCCCGCCGCACCTGCCGGGGGAGGTGGCGCCACGCCGCCGCCTGCCTCCGAGGGGCCCGAGGGCTCGAGTCCCAGCCCCCGGCCCGGGGAGCCCGCGAGGGCCCTTGCTCCGGGGTCGTCCCGGGGGTCGTCCCGCCCGAGGCCGGGGGTTGGAGCCCTTTCCCGGGCACACGGGCGGCAGTGGCGCCCGCCGGCCCCCCGGGGCTCCCGGCGTCGCATCCCGCGGTCCCCGCCCCTGGGGCGCGCCGTCCTCTCCCCGAGATGCGCGGTTCCCTCCCCGGGGTGCGTGGCAGGGCCGAGCCTCCCCGCCGCCCCACCTGACGGAGCGCGGCCGTCTCCGTGGTACCCGGGGCAGGGAGGTTGCGCGCGGGGCTTCCTTCCCAAGAGGGGTGTTTATCAGGCCCGGTCGTACCTGGCCCTCGGCGCGCTCACCTGGTGCGTCCTGCACGCCTCTGTGTAGCCGCATGCGGAGTGTACTGCAGGTTTCCTTTTGCCTCCAGCCACACTGCCAGCCCTCAGAGGCCCTGGCAGTGACCTCGGCCTGCAGTCTTCGTGTGCTGTGGGAAGGTCTCATCCGTGCCCTGGTCGCCCTGCTGGCCACGCCAGTCCACTCCTCTGCCTGCTCGAGACCGTCCCGCAGGATTTAGAGCGACTGCTTTATAAAAACAGGCTGCCCTTTGCATCCTGCCATCATCTCACCACAATACAAAGTTGATGCTGGCCCCGCGGTGGGGCAGTGGCTGGTGGCGCCCGGCCTGAGCAGCTTCCCTGTTTCTCCCCGCCTGGAAGGCGGCTGCCTGGAGCCCTCCTGTCCACCCTCACTTCTGGGTCCTCACCCCCTGGGGGCCTCCCCCCAACTCCCAGCTACATCACCTCCCGCTTTCCTGCTGCTCAGAGCCGCTGCCCCCTGCCCAAGGATGGCCCTTGCTGTGGCACTCACTGTGTGCGGGGGCCCAGAGCTCACGTGTTGAGGGAATCTAAACCGGTGGGTGGACAGAGTGGCCCATGGGTGGGGGAGGCCACAGTGTGGTGGGCAGGGGCCTGGCCAGCAGGTGGGGGCTCCTGTGCCTGCTTGGAGATGGCTGGGGGAGGAGCCGGTCACAGCAAGCCCTAGCGGGGTGGCGGCCGGGGCCAGGCGGGATGTGTGAGGGAAACCGCGTGCCTGGAGGGAGGGGCAGGCAGCGCTGGGGGCGTGGATTTGACAGCCCGTGAAGTCCACAGGGCGTGCAAAGGGCCAGCGCCTCCCTGGGACCACTGCTTCCCCTTCCCTGCTTTGCCTCCTGCCCACCACCCCGGGAGGCGTGTCTTTGGACAATCCGTCGCCTTGTTCAGTGTGCGAGGACTTGAGCGTGAAGGCTCACCTCTCGTGCCCTTTTGCACGCTCAGTTCTGCTCAGCGCTCCGTGTCCACTGCCGTGGACTGTCTCTGGTGCCAGCACGGCGTGTCTTCCGTCCAGGTCCCTGTGTCCACGTACACGGCGCCTGTTCTGGGCCGTGGGGCTGGGCGCGGGGTCATTGCGAGCCCAGCTTCGCGGCCAGGCGGCTGCGCGGATCGCTGTTGCCCGGCCCCATTGCCCCGTTGCCGCTGCCCAGCCAGGCTGTTGGTTTTTGCCATCCTGGTGGGTGGGAGTGGTGGGTTTTAATTTGCGCTTCTGTGACTGCAAATCGAGGCCAGTTGAACTGGGTCGGTGAAGCTCCTGGCCATTCTTTTGCCAGTTTTCCTTGCCCCGTTTCCCCTCGTTGAGCCTCAAAAGTCTCTTCGGGGCCAGGCGCCCTTCCACGCGGTCCCCCGCCTGGTACCAGAGCCCAGGCACCCCTCCAACCTTGCGGGCCCCTTCCTGCCCTGCGGTCACCTGAGTTCGCTTCTGTCCTTGGGAGCTTTGTGCCGGGCACGTCAGGGGCTGGACGGTGAGGGGGGGTCCAGGGCCTGTTTGTCCAGCTCTGTGATGGGCTTTGGGATTGCGGGAGCATCCTGCTGTGCCCCTTGCCAGGCGGAGCACCCCCTGGTCGCAGTCTGCTGGAGGGCAGTGGCCACTTGGGCCCGTGCACTTATCTTGTAAACGTTTTAAATTGTGAGGTTCCGCCCCTTTTCGCGTGCTCATTGCCCGCTTGTCCTTTTCCTTGCCGTCCGCTCGCGTCCTGCAGGTGCCTTGTAACGGCGGGGTGCTCGGCCCTTCTGGGGACAGTGAGTGTGGACAGGCGTGTGCCTGTGAAGCCCACACCCCCCTCGAGGCAGCGCGCACTCTCTCATCCCGGAAAGTGCCGGGTCCCTTCCCAGGCGCTCCCAGAGCCGCCCAGCCCCCGGAGCCCCTGCTCTGCTGTCGCCACAGGATTTACTCCCGGGGCCCCGCGCAGGGGAGGTGGCCACGCGCTCCGCCAGGTCTGCCTCTTTGCCTGGCACGGGCTTCTGAGACCTTCCACGCCACTGTCCGTGCCAGTTGTTGCTCCTTTTTGCTGTTGGGTGTCACTCCGTCCTAGGAACAGCAGCGCTTTGTTCCGCCTGCGCCTGCTGGGAGACTGGGGCATGTGTCCAGTGTGGGACAGCGTGGGCTCCCAGACACCTCTGGAGGACGCAGGGACCGCCTGCCCGAGCGAGGCCGGACCCCGAGACGAGACTCGCACAGCGAGGTTGTCCTCTGGAGATCACCCCGCGGGCATCAGCTGAGGCATGCGCAGGCACTGGCTCTGGGCACTGCCCATAGGTACCAGCCGCGGGCGCCAGCCACGAGCACCGGCCACAGACATCAGCCAGGGGCACCAGCCGTGAACATCAGCCATGGGCACCAGCCATGGGCACTAGCCGCGGGCATCAGCTGAGGCACACGCAGGCACTGGCTCTGGGCACTGGCCATGGGCACCAGCCACAGGCACTGGCCATGGGCATCAGCCGCGGGCATCAGCTGCAGGCATGCGCAGGCACTGGCTCTGGGCACTGGCCGTGGGCCCCAGCCATGGGCACCAGCCACAGGCATCAGCAATGGGCACTGGCCGCGGGCATTGCGGGCTGGGGGTTCCCCAGCCTCCTCCACATCTGACAACAGCTACAAATCTGGGGGTTCCAGCCCCCTTTGGGTGGATAATTTGCTAGAACAACACACACAACTCACTGAGCCCCATGCTTACCTGTGGATCCGGCTTCGTTACAGCGAAAGGGTACAAGAAGCCAAGAGGAGGCATGGGCAAGGCCTGGAGGGTCCCAGGGGAAGCCCGTGTCCCCCGTGGCGTGGGCATGCCACCCTCCAGGCGCAGCCACCACGTGCTTTCTCACGTGAAGGCTTCTCATGGCACCAAGGGTCCCGGGCTTATCTGGGGTCTCCTCACCAGGTGTGATTGATGGGCTCGGTGCCCCCCTGCTGAGCTCAGTCTGCAGCCCCCCCCCCAGGTGGCCCCGCCCCTCCTCACCTGGTGGTGCTCTGATGGGGCTGCAGGTGTGACGGGCGTGCCCTGCCGTCTCATTAGCGTAGGAGCGCCAGCTCTCCACACGGGTCAGGGCCCTGGGTTTGAACCCTGGACCTCCCACGTGGTAGGCGGGTGCTCTATCAGTTGAGCCACATCTGCTTCCCTCTTCTGTTGGATTTATTCGTGGATATTTGTACATTAAATGTTATGGCAAAAGAACTCTCATTTTGTTTCTTGAAGTGCAGTTGATTTTTGAAGCCAGTAACTTTATCATTTTTAAATATATCCTAAGAACTTGTCTATAGGCTATTCTGTGCTCTGTAACAGTATAAATTACATCTTTTGCAAATGACAAATTTGAGTCTTCTCTTCATATCTTTTATTTCTTTTTCTTGTGGGTGGAAGAGGTTGTGGGGCTGGTCCTACTTTGCTCCAGCCTTAAGGAGCATTTTCATGCCTCACTATTAACTATACTGTTAGCTCTAACTTTTTTTCTCTTTAGAAGATACTGGGGATTGAACCCAGGACCTCGTATGTGGGAAGCAGGAGCTCAGACACTGAGCTACACCCACTCCTGAAGTTAAAAAATTCCCATTCTATTCACAGATTGTTAAGACTTTTTAAAATATTATTATGAATTTATGTTGAATGTAATCAAATACTTTCCTTTGATTTAAGAGCATCATGTCATTCTTTTTGAATCACTAATATGGCAAATTAGGTAAATTTTCTAGCATTAAATTAACTTTCCCTTCCTGGAAAAATACCAGCTTATTCCTGTTGTATTACCTTCTGTACATTGATGGATTTGGATTATTTACATTGTGTTTAGGATTTTTGCATCTGTGGCTATGTTCTAAGTAGATTTGGTGTCAAGGTAGCCTTTTAAAATACATTGAGCAGCATTCTTGCTTTTGTTGTATCATCGTGTAGTTTGGGTAAAATTGGCATTGTTTGTTGCTTGAACGTTTGGGAAAAATCGGCTCTACAACTGTCTTGGCTTGGATTTTCTTTGTGGGAAATTTACAACTGATTGAATTTCTTTAATGATTTCAGGACACTTTTTTTCCCCCTTGAGTTCATTTTTGAAAGTTACATTTTTTTTCTGGGAATTTGTCCATTTTGTCCAGATTTTCAAGTTTATTGTCCTTAAGTTGTTCATCATATTCTTTTAAAAATATCTTGAGGATCTGTGGCACCACCCCCTTTCAGTTCCTTATATTTGTGCAGTTGGGCACCTGTGCTCTCTTTGCTTATGAAGGGCTCATCAGAATTTTGATGAGGGAGGGAAGCGGATGTGGCTCAAGCGATTGGGCTCACACTTACCACTTGGGAGGTCCTGGGTTTGGGTCCTGGTTGCTTAGAGAAGATGAGCAGGACAGCAGGCTGGCACAACAAGATGATGCAACGAGACACAAAGAGGAAACACAGTGAGAGGCCCAACAAGGAGCTGAGGTGGCTCAGGTGATTGAGCACCTCTCTCCCACATGGGCGGTCCCAGGTTCAGTTCCCGGAGCCTCCTAAAGAGAAGACGAGCAGACACAGAGCACACAGCAGATGGACGTAGAGAGCAGATAGTGAGTGCAAAACAATGGGGGGGACAGGAAATAAATAAATAAAACAAATCTTTTAAAAAACATTTTTTTTTTGATGGAGGAGCGGATACAGCTCATGGTTGAGCACCTGCTTCCCATGATGAGGTCCCGCGTTCCATCCCTGTGCCAGTACCTCAGGAAAAAATGTGTTGTGTTTTTTTTTTTCGTTTTTTTTTAATGACTGTTAGCACTTCTCATCTGCATTTCTTGGGTTTATTTTTGCTGTTTTTTTCCTAATTTCTTAAGATAAATACATAGCTTGCTAATTTTTCTCCTTTCTCGTGATCATTTAGAGTTACACATGTTTTTCTAAGTAATGCTTTACCTGCATCTCAGCTTTCATATGTGATGTTGTTCCGTTTAGTGTTTAAAAATATTTATGAAGTATTTCAAAGTGTTTCTTAATATCTGAGCATGAGTGCTTTTTTTTTTGGTAATTATTTTTCCATCATTGATTTCTTTTCTTTTTGCCATTATTGGTTTCTGACTTAGTTATGATGTAGTCAGAGAATGTGGTCAGCATGACACCAGGCCCTTAGCATTTTGGGGTTTTGTTTCATTGCTCATAATGAGCTCAGTTTTCCGACATGTTCTCTTTGTGTTTAAAAAGGAATGTGCTTTTGGCAGTTGACGAGTGTGGGGTTTGGTATCTGTTCACCGCATCAAGCTTTGCTTACTGTGGGTTGTCTGTTTCCTTTTTTGTGTGTTTACCTGAGAAGTGTGTTAAAATCTAATTGGAAAAAGAATACAAAAAAAGAGATAAAAAGTATCTGATTGGATGGTGAATTTGCCATTTTGTAGTTTTGTCAGCTATTGCTTTATATATTTAGAGATTATGTTGTTAGGTCCATACATGTTTAAGATTACAGTACCTTCTAAAAGTTTTGAGCTTTTTCTTATTATATAGCTTTTTTTACATCTAGTTTATTTTAAACATCAACTTTGATAGCAGTATAACTATGTAAGCTTTCTTTTAGATAATATTTGTCATATTTTTTTCTACCTTTTTTATTATCAACTTTTCTATATCCTTAAATATTAAATGGGTCTCTGGCTGGTTATTCAGCATGTATCTAGATTTTGTTTTCATTCAATCTGACAAACTTTTTTTTTTTTTTTAAAGATTTTATTATTTATTTATTTAATTCCCCTCCCCTCCCCTCCCCTGGTTGTCTGTTTTCTGTGTCTTTTTGCTGCGTCTTGTTTCTTTGTCCGCTTCTGTTGTCGTCAGCGGCAAGGGAAGTGTGGGCGGCGCCATTCCTCGGCAGGCTGCTCCCTCCTTGGCGCTGGGCGGCTCTCCTTATGGGTGCACTCCTTGCGCGTGGGGCTCCCCTACGCGGGGGACACCCCTGTGTAGCACGGCACTCCTTGCGCGCATCAGCACTGCGCATGGGCCAGCTCCACACGGGTCAAGGAGGCCCGGGGCTTGAACCGCGGACCTCCCATGTGGTAGACGGACGCCCTAACCACTGGGCCAAAGTCCGTTTCCCGACAAACTTTTTTTAATGGAACATTTACTCCTTGTATAAACTGCTGATATTTGTGTTCATAGCTACCATTTTGTTTTTGTACTTTTTGATGTCCTTTTTAATGTTCATTTCTCTCTTTTGTCCTGTCTTCCTTTTGCATTGATTTTTTTTCCCCTCATCCCATTTTTCTTGGTTAGTTTGAAATTTATCACCATTTCTGTTCTTGTGGTGGCTATGCTATTAATTTTAATTTGCATACTTGCTTCATTTTTGAAGTTGATCATGTCTTCATTTTCCTCCACGTTTCCAATCGAACCGTTTCATATTAATATGCTTCTGTTGCAGTGTTTCGTCTTTTTTCAGCTCCGTAAGACACCGTCATTACTGTTCTGTGGCGCTAATGCTTGGTTAGCCTCAGAGCCACCACCAACTCTTCTTCACTCTCGAGTCTCAGAACGAGGCATCGTTTCCTGCTGTTTGAAATTCCACATAGGGTCTCCCTCCGTGAGGGGCCGCTGGGAATTAGCTGCCGCTCGTTTGCCTTTTAGTTGCGCCTTCGTTCGGAGGCGTTTTGCTGGCCTCGTTTCCGCTCCACTCCTTGGAGGCAGAGCTTCCTGCCTTCGGCCCCTGCCCCTGGGCGCCTCCTCGTCCGCCCACCTGCACACGGCCTGCGCTCTGGGGTCTCCCTCGAGCCGGGCTTCCCCCACGCTGCCCTCTTGGCGCTGCCCTCCCCAGCCTTGGGACGCGTCCCTCCAGGAGAGTCCTGCGTCCCTCCAGGAGAGTCCTGCGTCCTGGGCACCGGGGGCCCGGCCCGGGGCCCGCCCTGTGCACTGCGGGGACACCGAGCCCTTTTGAGGGCGCGTGTGGGAGTGCAGCAGTGGGGGTTTGGCCACAGGGTGGAGGTGGGACCTGTGTCTGCTGGCGGGGAGGCCACGCAGGGCTGGCGTGGTTTGCGTTGGAAGGGCGGGCAGTGCCCAGCGAGGGGCTGAAGAAGCGCCTTGGGCACTCACGGGCCGGGGGCCGGTGTCCCGTGACTGTGGCAGGGCGTAGGGGCTGACGGAGTTCCTGGCGTGTGGCTGTGCTTATTCTGCGCCCCTGTGCCAGGGTCCAAGCCCCAGCGCAGCCCGGTGCAGTCTGCCTGGAGCGTGCCAGCTCAGGGAGCTGCCGCTGTCTCCGTTCTCCGCGGGGGGCACGCGGGCAGGGCCTCTCGGGGCTCAGCGCCAGTTGGGAAGGAAGCGGGCCTCGCGTCGTGTCCTGCTCAGCAGCCTGCCGACCACGCAGCCCCTGCCCAGGCACCGCTCTGCGCCCTTCGCCCCCACAGGATCTGGCTGCGGCATCAGCTGCCCTCCGGCCCCCTGCCCCGCGCAGCCAGCAGCACCCTGCGTCGGAGGAAGGAGAGGCCCTCTGCCCCGGGAGGCTCGACGGGAGGCGGCTCAACGGGAGGCGGCTGGGGCTGCAGGAGGTGGTCCAGGGAGCAGGGACGCGACTCGAGAAACGGCAAGGCCGGGTAGAGTGCGCGGGACAGCAACGCCAGGCCTGCGCCGTCTCGAGTGCCCTTAGGACCTGGAGTGTCACGTGTTGTGACCAGAGCAACTCGCTGTGTGTGGCCTCGCAGGGCTGCTCCGGCCACACCGCTGTCCCTCCTCCTCTGCTCGTCCGCTTTGCTCTGCTGCTCCACCCTCTGCTGTTCCGCCCTCTCTGCTGGTCCACCTCTGCTGGTCCACCCTCTCCTCTGCTGTCCTGCTCTGTGCTGCCGCTGGGCTGTCCTTTCCTCTCGTGGGGTGTCTGTCTGCCGGCCTCCAGACTGGGCCCCAGTGTCTTGGGACGCTGCTGGCTTGGCAGCCCTGCTGCACAGTGCCCTCCGCGGCCCTGCCTGCGCGGCTTCGCTGGACATTGGCCTGAGGCCACCCCAAGAGCAGTGGGAGGTTTCTGGGAGCTCTGCTGTTGGGGGCGCCTGGAGCGCACGCACCTGCAGAGGGGAGGGGCACGCATCGCAAAAGGCAACAGCAGATGTCCAGCCTGCGTACCTCACCACCTGGGAGACTCCTTCCCGGGAACCACGGCCCACCGGGCTTACCTGCATGGTTACCTGTGCTCTGTGGTGTACTGGGCGTGGCCAGGGCGTCACCTGGGGGCGGAATGCCTGGTAACGGGGCCTGGAGCCAGGAGGTGTTAGAAGCAGGAGGAGGGTAGGTGGGCAGGTGGGAGGTGGCTGGCGGGGAGCAGGAGGTGGGCAGGGGGTGGGGTGCTGGAGGTGGGCAGTGAGCGAGCAGGGGGCGGGCAGGGGGCGGGCAGGGGGTGATCGGCCTGCAGCCTAGCTTGCACCTGCCAGGCTCGGGGAGACCTTGTTTTGGGGTGTTCGCGAGACTTTGCGTCTTCTGCCACAGTGGGCCGAGTGGGCTGTCGTGTGAAGACGCTTGAGCTCTTACAGCAGGAAGGAAAGGGGAGCGGCAGGTGGGCGCCCGTGGCTCCCCGCCCCCTGCTGCGAGACACCAGGCCTGTCGTGGGCACGACGGCCCTTGGCCCCAGCATACCGGTGTCCACCGTGGGCACCTCTTGGTCTCTGGGCCAAAGAGCTTTCCTTTTGGGGAGGGCAGATGGAGGTGTCCTGGAGGCACCTGCTGGGCAGGCGGGGGGCGAGGCCGAGCCCCAGGCCCCCAGCCTCCCTCCTGCGCCGACCCCACAGCGGCCGCACCGCTCCTTCCACACTGCACCTGCGCCGCCCGGCTCCAGCAGGGAGGAGTGGCCCTGGGACGCGCGTCCCGCGGCAGCACGCTGTCGGCACCCGTGTGCTCCTTCTTGCCGTGGCGCCAACCTCTGTGCGTTCTGCCAGTGCTGCGCCTCGGGAGCTGCCCGGGTCATCCAGGCAGGCAGTGCGGCGGCTTTGCCTTGCAGAGCCTGGTGCTGCTCAGCTCGGCTCTCCCGGGCTGCGTGGGACCGTGGGCTCTGGGGTCCATACGCCGAGTGCAGCCGGCGTGGCAGGAAGGCCCCGGCTCGGCCCGCTGCCCGCGGGCGGGCATCTGCACCAGACTTGAGCACCCACAGTCTCACTTCCTGCTGTGCCCTCGCGCCCTGTGCTCAGCCTCGTTCCCTTCCACGCAGGGGCCCTGCCTGAGCAGGACGTGGTGGCCAGCGGCATCAGCCTGTGGTGCCCCAGGGGCCAGTCCAGGCCGCCCCCGGGCAGCCGCGCGCCCAGGACGGCAGCTGGTGCAGTTTCTGCTGACTCGAGCCTCCTTCTGGCGCCGCTGGCAGCCAGCCCAGGGGAGGCCGGCCTGGTCAGCAGGGGCCTGCGTGCAGCGGCAGGAGCTGGGGGTGTTGCCGTCAAAGTAGGCGCCCCGCTGGGGACAGCCATGCCGGGCGGGCGGCCCCCAGGTTCCGAGGGGCAGCCACGCAGGGCCGGTGGGCGGGCCGAGAGCTGGCGTCCAGCGGCCCTGCCCCCGGCGCCGCTGGATCCCCGTCTGCTAGCGCCGGGTGGGCCGGCGGGCACTCACTGGGCCGTGCCCGAGGGTCCTGCTCTGACGGGCCCCCTCCCGCGACTGCGCGGCCAGCTGCCGCTGGGGCTCCGCGTCGACCCGCCTCCTGTTGGGGGCCCTCGGCCGGCAGACCCTCTCCCGGAGCGCGGGCTCCGGCTTCCGGTTTCAGCCCCGTGGGCTCCCACTGCTGGGAGGGGCCGCATCCCGCTCCCCAGCCGCCGGCTCTGGCAGGAAGTGGAGCTGGGCGCGGGGCTGTTTACGAACAGCACACGGGACTGAGCCCACCAGCCGACACGGACTGACGGGCGGGGGTGCTCGCCCACCCACCCAGGCGCAGCCCTGTCGCCCCTGTCCCCTGGGCGGGCGGCAGAGGCCCAGAGCCAGCGCTACCCGCTGCCATGGGCAGGGCCGTGGGGCCAGCAGTCCCCCCCTCGTGCCGGGTCCTTCTCAGGGGCTACCGCCCCTGTCTGGGTGGGGGGTGCCCCACGGAAACGTTCCCCTGCCGTGGGCATGTGCGTTTGTGAATGTGCCCGCAGAATCTGGCCGAGACGTGCAGACGCAGGCCTCAGGTTTCCCAACAGGAAGGCCAGGCTGGTTTCCAGGAGTGGAACCTTCGGCGTCAGTTCTGATCCTCCGATAAGTGCGTCGACTCCCCGGCAGAGCTTTCCAGTGATTGTGGTAAAACATACGTAGCACGAAAGTCGTTTTAGCTGTTAAGTGGAAGAGCACACGGTACCATGTAGCTTTCACCAGTGTCTATTTCCAGACCGTTGGTCAGCTTAAACCAAAACTCCTGCTGGGCCAGCAGTGGCGCCCTGCCCCCGGGCAGCACGCTCCACCTCAGCCTCCGGATTTGCTGCGTTTCACGGGACAGAGGCAGGCGGTCGTTTCCCTTTCGTGTCCCGCGTATTTTGCTCAGTGCGACGTGTTCACCGACAGCACAGCAAGGGCCAGCAGCCTCCTTTCCACGGCTGAACCGTCCCCGCTGTGCACACAGCTCGTGTTGGTCTATCTGGCCGGCGGCTGCGGGCTGCTCCCGCCTTTTGGCGATTGTGAGTAACGCCGTGAGGAGCCTCGTGGAGACGCTGCTCAGCCTTCAGGCCTGAGCTGGGCTGGGGTCCCTGGCCGCGCAGGGCCCCTTTAGCCTCAGAGGAGCTGCCCGACGGGCCCGCAATGACGGCCAGGGCTCCGTCTTTTCCTGCCGTCAGTGCTCGCTTCGGTTCTTGTTTTTTTCAGGCAGTAGCCACCCTCGGGTGTGGGGCGGTGTCCCGTAGTTGTAGTGTGCGTTTCTCTCCTGGCTAACGACGCTGAGCGTGTTTCCGTTTTGTTGGAGTTACTGGCATTGAACCCGGGGCCTCGTCCGTGGGGATCAGTGCTCGTACACCCGCTGGCCGTTCGGCTGTCTCCGTGGGAGAGATGTCTCCTCAAATCCTAGGCCACCTTTAAGGATTGGGCTGTCTTTCTGTTGAGTTGTAGGAGTTCTTTATACATTGTTAGTTATGCCTTGTCAGATACAGGGTCAAACTAACCCTAACCTAGTTTCAGTTAGTTTCAGTCGAGTACAAACTGCTTCTCACCTTTCCCCCTCACTCTCTCTTGTTATTGGCTCACGCTGCACCTTTAACCGTGTGTCCATTGGGGCAAGCAGGCATTGCTCAGTGGCTGAGCACCTGCCTCCTGTAACAAGGTCCCGGGTTCAATCCCCAAAACGTCCTGAAAAACAAAAATCATGTCTGTCTCTCACCACAGATTTTAAGTATTATTTTATACGCTTGCCTTTTCTCCCCGGGGGTAGTTATAAACAGAAAGCCCAGTAGTGAAGAAGCTCGTGTTTACCTCGTGGCCCGCTTCACCCCTGGCCGCCTCTTGTGGCGTCCAGCTGCTGCCCCGGGTCTGCTGGCGCAGCTGAAGGACCCCTGTGCAGGGCAGGCCATCCAGACGAGCTCCTTTGCTTTTGTTCCTCTGTACGTGTCTTAATTGCTCCTTCAGCCTTGAAAGGTAATTTTGGTGGGTGTAGCGTTCTTGGCGGGCAGTTTTCTCCGTGAGGACCGTGACTGCCACCCCACGCCCTCTGGCCTCCGGGCCGCGGACCCCTCGTTTGTGCCACGTTGCTGCTCGGGGCTTTCGAACCCTCTGCTGGATCGTGAGCGTCACTGCACCTGCCTTGGGTGGCCCCGAGTCCCCTGCTGTCCTGGACGAGTGTGCCCAGGCCCGGCTGTGGGTCAGCCTCGGCCCCTCCGTGGCCCTGCCCCTCCCCCCCATCTTCTGGGGCCCCCGTGCCACGTGTTACACTCACGTAGGAGCTTCCTTAGGGTGGTTTCCGGCAAATTCTTTTCCCTGTGAACGGTCCGTGGTTTCCCGTTTCTGTTTTGTGCTTCTTGGTTCAGCGCTGGGCGCTGCTGCTCGGCCTCTGGAACCCTAGCTCCCCCTCCTCTGGGGTGGCTGGGCCCTGCATTCGTGTCTTCTCCAAACTGTTTTGTCCCCAAGCAGGGAGTGGAAATAAAATGTAAAATAAATAGATCCTCTCCCTTCAGCCTCCTCCACCACTGCTGGTTGGGGGGTGGGAGTAACGGCCGCCCTGGCGGCCCCCCAGCCTGAAGTGGCTGTGCAGTGACCGGCGGTGAGGTCCCCCTCCCGGGGTTTGGAGGGCTCGCCCACCAGTGCCCCGGCACCTGCAGGCCGCGCGAGGGCCAAGCTCGCCCACCAGTGCCCCGGCACCTGCAGACCGCGCGAGGGCCAAGCTCGCCCACCAGTGCCCCGGCACCTGCAGGCCGCGCGAGGGCCAAGCTCGCCCACCAGTGCCCTGGCACCTGCAGGCCGCGCGAGGGCCAAGCTCGCCCACCAGTGCCCCGGCACCTGCAGGCCGCGCGAGGGCCAAGCTCGCCCACCAGTGCCCCGGCACCTGCAGGCCGCGCGAGGGCCAAGCTCGCCCACCAGTGCCCCGGCACCTGCAGGCCGCGCGAGGGCCAAGCTCGCCCACCAGTGCCCCGGCACCTGCAGGCCGCGCGAGGGCCAAGCTCGCCCACCAGTGCCCCGGCACCTGCAGGCCGCGCGAGGGCCAAGCTCGCCCACCAGTGCCCCGGCACCTGCAGGCCGCGCGAGGGCCAAGCTCGCCCACCGGCCGCGAGTTCAGGCCCCTCCTCAGCCCACCCTGGTGCCCGCAGTGGCTGTGGTGGAGGGACTGGCTCCCCGCCCACCACGCCCCTCCACCCACGGGTGCATCCTGATAGTCATCCTCGAGGGGGCTGGTAGGGTCTCGAGTGTCTGGCCCAGTCACTCGGCAGCTGCCCAGCAGGTGGACTGCCGCAGCATCACGGGCTCGTCCTCCAGTGGGTGCAGGTGGCACGGCCGCTCCTCGGACATGCTCAGGGCTGCCCCTGTGCCACCCGAGGCCGCCGGCCCCGCCCTCTGCCTACCTGCCCAGACCGCCGGGCCGGCAGGGGCCCACCCTGTGGGTCTCGGGGTCTGCGGCACCCTGTGTGGCGGCTTCGAATAGGGCTGGGGCGTCCCCTGCGGGCAACTGGACGCTCCCCGGTGTGAGGGGCCTCAGGGCAGCCCCTTGCCTGCACTCCTCGGCGACACGGGGTCCTCTCGCCGGCCCTCACTGCGCCTGGCCTGGGCTCGGGTGTGGTGTCTCGTGGCTCCTGCCCCCGGCCGCTCGGGCTCTTCTTCTCCTGGGATGAGTGCGGCTGTGTGGAGGTGGGGGCGGCGACGCGGGCCTCGGGGTGTGCAGGACCCTGGAGGGCGCTCGGGCAGCTGTCCAGTGGGGGTCCCGCCCAGGACGCGGCTGGGGACAGGTCGGGAGTGGACCTGGTGGTCTGTGTGCTGCTTGGGAAGAGGCTGCCGTGGCGCACGCGTCCTGGGCGGGGCCCTGGGAGGGGGCTGCCTGGCGCTCGAGGCCGCCGCTGATGCCCCTGCCAGCCGCCCAGGGCCAGGGGCAGCAGTGGGGTGAGGGCAGGTGTGGGCGCTGGAGAGGGCGGGAGCTGCGTGGGAGGGGGTGCAGAGCGGCTGGGCTGGGGGAGGGCAGGCCTGGGGGAGGGCGTGGGCTGGGGCTGGGGCTGGGGGAGGCGGGGACTTGGGGACAGCAGGGGTTGGGGCTCTAGGCCGGTCAGGCCCGGTTCGTGAGCGGCGCAGCAGCGCTGGGAGCACCTGCCCGTTGCGTCCAGTGAGCAGCCTTCCTGGCACGGCACCGCAGAGCCACGCCAGGCAGCTGCACCCGCCCCACGGGGCCCTCTGTGGCCCAAGACCCTGCAGCCTTGACCTTGAGGCCGCATGGAAGGCGCTGGGAGCTGTGCCAGCCGCGCCACGCGTGGGGCGCACGTAAACGAGCATGGCGGTCTCCTCGCACGCCCTCCAGCGCCAGTCCTGCATGCAGGCTCCCAGCTGGGGGCTGAGCGCCCGCTGCCCTGATGGGCGGTGGCCAGGGCCGAGCGGGGGGGCGGGGGGAGACCTCGGCCCTGGGCGTGCAGGCGCGTTGGCGGGGCTAGGGGCCGGCTCGCTGCCAGCCCGAGGGCCTGGGGTGGCCCGGGCCCTTGTCCTGGGCTGAGAGACCTGTGACCTTCCTGGGAGGCTCCTCGTGGGGGGCGGGGGCCAAACCTGCCCGAGTGTGGTCAAGAGGGGCGGGGGCTCTCCCTGGGGGCTCTCCCTGGGGTTCAGGGCATTTGGGGTTCGCTGCACGTTTGCTGTGATGCGGTGGGGTGGCGGGGCGCTGGCTGCTGCACGAGGGCCTCCGGCAGGTGCGCGGCTGCGGGGTGTCCCTGCTGGGCGAGGAGGGTCCGGGCGCCGGGGCAGCGGCGTGGCGAGCGCCCGCCCCCAACCCCTCCCCTGTTCCAGTCCTGTTTCCAGGTGAGTCGGGCTGCCCGGGTCAGCCTTACCTCGTGTTGCTGGACAGGTGCCCCTGTTACCATTTTTGCACCGTGTTTAGCTCAATTCGTGCTTTTTAAGTGCCTTTTCCTTCCTGTGAAGTGTCTGACTGCTGTGTCACCCTGCTGTTTGAGCTCGTCCCCACTGGGCCCTTTGGCGTCCGAGTGACTCCCGCGAACAGCATTTTAAAAAGCTCATGCCGAGCCTCTGGTCTCTCATTTACATTTTTGCCAACTGAAATGCTTTTATTTATTTTTACCGTCTTATATGCTCTTTATTATGCTTATCTTTGGTTTTTATTGCCTCTTTTCTATAGGATTGAGCAGAACTGATAGAATATTGTTACTGTCTAAGAAACTTGGTTTTTATTCTATTTCTCTTTTATTCATTTTCTTAAAACACAAGACTAACCAAACTTAGGTGATAAGGAGCTTCTGTTCCACGCTCCCAAGCAAAGCAGGGACCGTAGCATATAGGGGTCTGCTTGCCCCTTCGGTGGGCTCAGTGTGAGTTAACTCCTCCCGAAGCATGACTGTTGTTGACCTACTCGTGGGATTAAGGTTTTTCAGCACTTCCCTCGCCCTTGCCCGTTGCCTCCAGTCCTCCCTCGTGGGGCAGCTTTCTTTTTCCTGAAGTGCATCCTTGAGCGGTTCTTTCGGTCAGGGTCGTGAGTGGGAGTGCTCTGTTCGTGAACGCCTGAAGATGGTATTTTATCGCTCTCATGGCTGGGCCGTTGAAGTGAAGACTTCTGGGCTGACTATTTTGTTTCCTTGGCACTTTGAGAAGACTGTTTTAGCGTCTCTGGCCTTTGTAGTGGTTTTTGAGAAGTTTGTATTAAGGCTCCTTGTTTCTTTTGGGTAGTGGTTGGTTTTCTGGGTTTTTCTTTGCATTTGGTGTGTGTAGATGTGAATTATAATTAATATTACGTTTTGTGCTGCTTGGGGCTCTGTCTGATCGTGAGCATGTGCGCTTTGCGCCGTTCTGGAGGAGTTGCCGGGTGCCAGCTTGGTGAGCGCATATCCCCTTCCCTGCCTCCTGCCCCGCCCTTCCTGTGGGGACGCCGGCCCGCTCCCTGGGCCTCCACGTCTGCACTGCTGCTGGGCAGCTGTCCTGCCGGGTTAGAAGTGCCCGTGGCTGAAGGGATGCTGAAGCCGGAGCCTCCCAGAGCTCTCCCTGAGGTCCCTGGCCCCTCCCGGGATCGTCAGGTGGGGCGGCGGGGCCCGCGTGCTGCTCGCGGGCACCGGGCACGCTGTCGGGGTTCACACCTGCAGCCGCAGGGGCCCAGCTGTGGGCGACGTGCAGCCGGGGCAGCTGGTGCCTGGCCGAAGCCAAAGGGGCCTGGCTCCACACTGTGAGCTGCGCCTGCAGCTTCCCCGACGGTCCCGCCACGTCCCTGCAGCCGCTGGACGGCTCTGGCTTGCGGGAGCTTCCCGGACCTGAGGGTCCGGCCGCCCCGCTCCCCAGCCTCCCCGCCTGCCTGAGGCAGCTGCCGGCAGCGGGAACTCGCTTTCCGTGCACGTACTTGTCAGGGCTGTACTAAAATAAAGCTGCCCCGTGTGCGCCCCGCCGAGGCCTGCTGCCACACCCCTGCCCCGCACACGCGGGGCCTCCCGGGGCCGAGCCCAGCTCCGTGTGGACACGCCCCGGCAGCGGGCAGTGGTGCCCGTGCGAGGAGCTGGGACCCCGGGGGCTGTTGGCGCTGCGGCCCCGTGTCTCCCCCTGCCACGGAGTGCAGGCCCTCAGCTCGGGCGGAGAAGGGCAGGCAGGGCACGGCGGGCTGGGCACCCGCAGCCACGAGCTGGTGCAAGGGCGGGCTGGAGGCTCGGCCACCTGGGGTCCTCTTGGCCTCGCGGGGCCTGCGGCACACTCACCCTGGCTCTGGCCAGGGCCCGCATCGCCCTTCACTTTCCCCCAGCGGGGCCTGCGGCCACCAGCACCTGCCAGGTCCTGCCCCTGCCAGGCCTGTGGGGGAGATGTGGACTCAGGAAGAGCAGGCGAGAGCTGAGGGGGCAGGTGAGGTGGGGGCAGGCGAGAGCTGAGGGCGCAGGTGAGGTGGGGGCAGGCGAGAGCTGAGGGGAGGGCGCAGGTGAGGTGGGGGCAGGCGAGAGCTGAGGGGGCAGGTGAGGTGGGGGTAGGCGAGAGCTGAGGGGAGGGCGCAGGTGAGGTGGGGGCAGGCGAGAGCTGAGGGGGCAGGTGAGGTGGGGGCAGGCGAGAGCTGAGGGGGCAGGTGAGGTGGGGGTAGGCGAGAGCTGAGGGGAGGGCGCAGGTGAGGTGGGGGCAGGCGAGAGCTGAGGGGGCAGGTGAGGTGGGGGCAGGCGAGAGCTGAGGGGGCAGGTGAGGTGGGGGCAGGCGAGAGCTGAGGGGAGGGCGCAGGTGAGGTGGGGGCAGGCGAGAGCTGAGGGGGCAGGTGAGGTGGGGACAGGCGAGAGCTGAGGGGGCAGGTGAGGTGGGGGCAGGCGAGAGCTGAGGGGGCAGGTGAGGTGGAGGCAGGTGAGAGCTGAGGGGGCAGGTGAGATGGGGGTAGGCGAGAGCTGAGGGGAGGGCGCAGGTGAGGTAGGGGCAGGCGAGAGCTGAGGGGGCAGGTGAGGTGGGGGCAGGCAAGAGCTGAGGGGGGCCCGGCAGCAGGGCAGGCGGGGTCTGCTCCTGAAAACGACCAGGTGCCTGGTCCCCTCAGGTGTGACTCTGGACGGCTAGTGCCCGCTTTTGGCTCCCGCGGCGTCACGCTCCTCGTGCCTAAAGAACGGGGGTCCTTGGCTTGCCAGCCCCAGATGCTGGCCTCTGGGCTTTGGCCGTGCCACGCTGTTATGGGGTCCTGTCTGTCGCGGACAGGCCTGCGTGGGTCAGCAGGGAGCGTTTGCCGGCGTGGCCTTGTGTGGACCGCGGCGTCTCCAAGGGCACACGGGGGCTGGGGGCGCTGCCTGGAGGGTCACTAGGCTCCAGGAGCGGGTGGCGGAGATGCCGGGCGATGGGGCCGAGAAGGCGAGCAGCCGGGCTGGACCCTGGGCAGGGCACTGCGTGGGGGGTGGGTGGGTCCCAACGGCCGCCGTGGCCCCTGGCGGGGACGCCCTCGGAGGCGCCTCTCGCTCGTCTTCCCTCCAGGGCCCAGCTGGCCGCGCGGGTCACGCGCTGCTGAAAAGCCAGGCTTCCTCTTTCTTCTCTGAGCAGCGGTGCTCGGTCTGCAGCTCGCGGGCGGCTCAGGGCAGGGGGGCCCCGGCGCTTTTAATTTCGTGAACATTCAGGAGCTTCTCAACTTCTTTATCCTCCCTTCCTTTTTCTCTCCTCTCGCTGTACCCATCTTTTGGTTAAGTTTGGTCCTGAAGGTGGATTTTGGGTTTAATTGGCCACTTTTGGTGTTTACGTTGGCGAGTGTTCTGGTTCCGGAAGCTGCGCCTTCATTTTGCGAGCAGCGGCGTCCCGGCACATCTTCTCCATCCCTTTCCAGGCGTGGACTGGCCTCCCTCCCCGCGTGGTTTCGGTCTCCCCGGGGCGCCGTGCTCCCTGATGCGGAATCCCGGCAGCTGTCATGGGCGCTCTGGCAGCTCCCGGTGCACGATCCCTGGGGCGAGGCGGCGCTTCCTGGCCCGCGGCCTCAGCTCGGCCCGAGGCTGATGTCCCCTGCACGTGCCCACAGCCGTCTGCCCCAGTCTTACCCCATCTCGGTGCCCGCCCCGCCGAGCCTGGGCAGGGACAGCTTGGAAATTCCTGTTGCCCCGAAATGAGAGTGCGCCTGACCTGATGGGCGCGTTTGGGAAGGGCTCTGGGGCTCGGGGCAGTTGGCGCGTCAAGACGAGTCAGGACAGACAGGTGGAAACACCAGAGCAGGGGTTTGTGCGTCTCCCCGCAGAAGCCTTCCGGAGGCGCAGGGGCAGCTCGTCCCTCAGGAGTGGGGACTCGAAAGTCGCCCCCAGCTCCGTGCAGCCGCAGCCTCGGGGTGTCGTGGGCTGCGCCAGGGCCTGGGGTCCCGGGGACAACGCCCAGGAGGATGCAGGACCTCCCGGCCATGCCCGGCCATGGACGTGCCCCTTGACAGGATGGGGCGCGAGGCCAGCGGGGAGCCAGGCGCGGCAGGTGCGCCCCGACGGCTGCAGAGGCCGCGGCCGGGCCCCGCGCCTGCCCCAGGGGCTGCCCTTGGGTGGACGAGGCTAGCCTGGCAGAGGTGCCATTCCACAAGTTAGAGTGCGGGGCGCGTAGGGTGCCCCTCCACTGCTGCCGAAGCTCTCCTGGAGGTTAAAACATGCCGAGATGGAGCTGGGCGTGGAGGGGGCGCGTGGCCGGGCGGGCTGCCCTCGTGGACCCGCTCATGGCCTTTGCCGTCTGGGGCTGCTTTGTCTGCTCCTGAGAGAGCCTTTGTGCTTGGGTCAGTCCCCGTGTGATCTGCGCGTTCCCTGCTCGTGGCGGCGGGCTGTGAGCCTCAGAGCTGCGGGGGCACACGGGGGCCGGGCCGGCTGGCACGTCCGCGCCCCGCTGACCGGTGTCCCACGTCTCGCCGCGGCTCCACCCTTCCTGGGTGCTCTCCTTCCTTGGCACTTGTCCTTCCTGAGGACCTGGGCCCTCTCTGTCCTCCTGGGACGCGCTTTCCGCGTTGGGAAGTGGGCGGCTCATTCCTCAGCCGTTGGCTCTGAGAGCAAGGACAGGGCGGCAGGGCACGGGGTCAGCAGTGCGGCGGAGGCGGCTGCCCCTCTGGGTGTGGACAGACTCTCGGAGGCCCGAGAGCGGGGAGGAGGCAGCTGTGGGGGTCCAGCCGCAGCACAGCCCTCACGGGTGACGGAGGGGGTCCAGCGCGGCTAGTGCGCCCACGGGGCTCCCTCCCATTCCAGGGGTAGCGGCTGCCTGCTCTCCAGCCGGTGCCAAGGGGTCCTGGCTGCAAGTCCAGCAGCAGAGCAGGGGCCGCGGAGGGGCCAGGGCAGGAAGGGGGGCCGCACTGGGCTGGAACGCTACCATCTGGAGTGGAAGTGTAGGTGCTGGGAAGGGATGGAGCCCCCAGGCCGGGGCTGGGGGCCTTGGGTGGGGGGTGGAGCAGGATCTAAAGCACAGAGAGCTGACGCCCGCACAGGCAAGGAGGGCGGGGTCTCTGGGAGCACCAGGGCCCTCCACCAGCAGCACCCCTCGGGCGGCCTGCGGGCTCTGAGGGCTTTGGGTCAGCTCGGGGCTCCCGCCTGCCGGAGCAGGAAGTGGCACTGAGGGCGCCGCACCAACGAGGCGCAGAGATGAAAATGTCACCAGGTGAGAAGGGGCACTGGGAAAGGCCTGGGAAAGGAGCGGGGCGCGGCCTGGCAGAGGTGCCGTCTGCACCGCGTGCGCTCGCTGGCTCGAGGCACCCGATCCAGAGGTGGGCAGCCCCCCCACGGTCAATTTTAGAACATTTTTGTTGTTTCAAAAAGAAACCCCATACCCTTCAGCTGTCACCTAAGACAGGCACCCACCCCACTCCCCCAGGGCAGACAATGCTGGGGCATGGGGGCGGGGCGTGGGGGCGGGGGCGGCGGGGCCGGCACAGCAGGGACCACCAGCTTCTCAGTGCCATTTCCCCCATCCCCTGCGTCACAGGTGCTCCTGGGTGGCGGTGCAGGTGCTGCCCCAGAGGCGAGGGGCAGCGGAGCGTTGCCGGCTTCCTGCGCCTTCCCTCTGGCACAGGTGGCGGCGCTTCCCGCCAGCCCCTAGAGGTGCAGGTGGAGGGGGATGAGCGCCTCCCTCCCACATTGGAGGTCCCAGGTTCAGTTCCCTGTGCCTCCTCAAGAAGCAAGGAGGACGAACAGACACAGCAGGTGCAAACAATGAGGGGGTGGGAGAAATAAATAAAATCTTAGTCATAAAACACATCATTTCTCCCTATGTGTAATTCACCTTAATAAAATTCTACAGAGGAGTTTTTTCATTGAACATGGCAAACTAGTTCTAAAATTTAAGTGAAAGTTTTAAAGAACAATGAAGGCTGTGTGTGTGTGTGATGGAGTATTTTCATTAACAGGTATGAATTTATTTAAAACTGTGCTAATTAAAACAATATGTTTTGAGCATAGAGAGAGGGAAAAACAGGTGTAATATGGGGGCATTTTCGAGACTTGGGAATCATCCTGAATGACATTCCAGTGACAGATGCAGGCCATTATATGTCCTGCCATAACCTACAGAATCGAGTGGAGAGAGTGTGCGCTCCAGTGTAACTGCCAACCCTGTTAGCGGCTGTGCTCCAAATGTGCTCATCAGTTGCAGTGAATGTACACACTAATGGAAGAAGTGTTAATGTGGGGAAGGGTGGGAGGTGTGGGGAGCAGGGCATAGGGAATCCCCTATATAGTCTCTGTAACGTTTATGCAATCTAAGTATCTTTAAAAAAATAAATGAAAAAATGAGCAGTATGGGTGGGAGGCGGATGTGGTTCCAGCAGCTGGGCACCCACTCCCACGTGGGGGGTCTCAGGTTCGGGTCCTGGTGCCTCCTAAAGAAGACAAGCACACAACGAATGGACACAGAGCAGACAGCACAAACAGTGAGGGACGGGGAGAAATAAATATTTTTTGAAAAACCGAAACAATATGGGACGATGGGGTTGGCGGAAGTGTGACACGTGAGTCACCGTAACAGGCCCAGGAGCACGTGTGCTCCGGTTCCAGGCGACGAGGCGGTGAAGATGGCCAGTGGGGGAGAAGTAGCTGCCCTCCCGCAGCAGAGCGTGCCGCAGCCAGGGGACCGCGTCTGGCTGTAGCCGGCATGTGCGTGGAGGGGCAGGCTGAGAAGCATTAGCACGGTGCCCGTCCGCAATTTAAGAAGCAGAACCGTGCCGTTTCTATACCGTGTGGAAGAAGATAACTTTCCTGGCAATGCATGGGATGTTGCTGTCGCGGAGGAGCCAAAAATGAAGGGGAGCCAAACTCGTGCGTGTCTGCTGTCTGACAGCGCTGGCCCAGGGGCTCGGCTGTCCCCAGTGCGTGTCTCCGGCCTGGGTCAGCGTGGCTGCCTGGGTCCTGCCATCGCAGCAGGGGGAGGGGGAGCACAGAGAGCACCGCTCGCTCCTTGTAAGGGCACGGCCAGGAAGCGAAGCCCTAGCTGCTGCTCCTGTCACGTCGCCCAAGCTGGCCCTGCGGCCTCAGCTGGGAGAGGAACGGAGGGGGCAGGGGCCTCGTCCAGGTCGTGGGTTCTGTCTGGCTGTTGGAGCTCTTGAAGGACGATCTTAATTTTGTGAGGAGATCATTTGTTGGTTCTTGTTACTTTTTTACCTGCTTGTAACTTCTCTATTTCAGAAGTCAAGTCAGAGTGCTTTGCTCTCGGGTCAGGCATTGCATGGGTTCTTTTCACTCGCCTGTTTCGAGCAGACGCAATAAAGAGGAAAGCAACCACTGTGGGCACCGAGAAGGTGCTGCTTGGTGTAGATGCCAGGCTCTCACCTCGCTGCGCGGTGGCATTTTGTGCTGACATTGTGACAAATACGCTTTGTTCAGCTTTCTTCCTGCTGAATCTCTTAGATAGCAGACCCTAGAGAACGAGGAACTGTCTTCTGTAGTTTTTTTTTGGCGTGATTTCCTTGAGGCAATAAGTCCTGTCCCTGGATGTCTATAACTGGACGCTAAACCTGTGTTTCAGAATCAGCCTTGGATGAAAAAGAAATAATGTTCCGTTTATCTGGCTCTGTTTCTGTATGCAAATGGTTCTTTTTATTCTTTAGCTTTGGCACAAATCACATCTGCTGGAACATGACTTGGGATACAAAAAAGAAATTGTGAGTGGCCGTAGGTGTTTCCAGGGTAAGGGAGAGGTGTGCCTGCAAGCAGCCCGCCCCGTCCCCGTCCACGAGCTGAGGTGCAGAGCCTGCCAAGGAAAGGCCTGGGGTCCCGCAGCTCAGGCACTCCCTCTCCAGGTGATGGCGTGACGAGGAGCCCCCCGCAGGGGGAGAGGGCACGCACAGGCTGTGCTTCCCAGACGATCGCCTCGCGCTCCTGCAGTAGACTCTGCGACCTCTGCAGCTGGGGATTGGAAGGCACTGGCGAGGTCTGGGGCGCGTGCTTTGAAATCCACCCCTCCAAGTAAGCACCGCAGGAGTATGAGAAAGCAAGCTGCACCTGTACAAGAACAAAAGCTGGCCCGATTGTGCAGGAGAAAGGAATTTTATTAACAGTGTTGCAAGAACAGGCGTGTGACCTGGATAAAATGGCCAGTGCGCCAAACAGCAAGAAACACTGACGTTTATTCCCTAAGCCTGACACGCAGGCACCTCCCCTGCTCCCCACTGATTGGGCACTTCAGGGGTTACAGCCGATCCAAGAGACCTCACTAACTGATGCAGCCGAGTTGCCGCCCCTGCGTTCCCTGCATTCCAGGCTGGGCGGGCTCGACGCCTCTTTCACTCCTGGTGCTGCTTTTCAGATTGGGCGCCGCTTCGCACCATTGGCTGCCCTCGCTTTGGCCCTGCCCTTGCTTTGGCGGCACTTTTCAAATTCTTGGCACCAAAGCCTCTAGAACCTCCTTCCCTCCCTCCTGGCACAGCAGAGCCAGCTCCGGCTTCACCTTTATTTTTTTATATTTATATGTCAGTTCTATCTTTGCTTACTTTTATTTTTTTTATTTTTTATTTTTTTAAAGATTTATTTTTATTTATTTAATTCCCCTCCCCTCCCCCGGTTGTCTGTTTTCTGTGTCTTTTTTTTTTTTTTTTTTTTTTTTTTTTTGCTGCGTCTTGTTTCTTTGCTTCTGTTGTCGTCAGCGGCACAGAAGTGTGGGCGGCGCCATTCCTCGGCAGGCTGCTCCTTCCTTCACGCTGGGGGCTCTCCTTACGGGGTGCACTCCTTACGCATGAGGCTTCCCTACGCGGGGGACACCCCTGTGTGGCACGGCACTCCTTGCGCGCATCAGCACTGCTCATGGGCCAGCTCCACACGGTCAAGGAGGCCCGGGGCTTGAACCGCGGACTTCCCATGTGGTAGACGGACGCCCTAACCACTGGGCCAAAGTCCGTTTCCCTATCTTCGCTTACTTTTAAAGATTTTTTTAAAAAATTTATTTCTCCGCCCTCCCTGCCTCACCCCAGTTGTCTGTTCTCTGTGTCCATTCACTGCATGTCCTTCTGTGTCCACTTCCGTTCTTTTTTTTAAAAAAAAGATTTATTTATTTAATTCCCTCCCCTCCCCCGGTTGTCTGTTCTCTGTGTCTATTTGCTGCGTCTTGTTTCTTTGTCCGCTTCTGTTGTCGTCAGCGGCACGGGAAGTGTGGACGGCGCCATTCCTGGGCAGGCTGCACTTTCTTTCGCGCTGGGCGGCTCTCCTTACGGGGCGCACTCCTTGCGCGTGGGGCTCCCCTATGTGTGGGACACCCCTGCGTGGCATGGCACTCCTTGCGCGCATCAGCACTGCGCGTGGGCCAGCTCCACATGGGTCAAGGAGGCCCGGGGTTTGAACCGCGGACCTCCCATGTGGTAGATGGACATCCTAACCACTGGGCCAAGTCCGTTTCCCT
Source organism: Dasypus novemcinctus (assembly GCF_030445035.2). NCBI lineage: Eukaryota > Metazoa > Chordata > Mammalia > Cingulata > Dasypodidae > Dasypus > Dasypus novemcinctus. The sequence continues at coordinate 451,211 of NC_080675.1, read as the reverse complement.
CCACTTCCATTCTTGGAAGCAGCCTGGGAATCTGTCTTTTTTTGTTGCGTCATCTTGCTGCATCAGCTCTGAGTGTGTGTGGCGCCACTCCTGGGCAGGCTGCACTTTTTTATGGGGCACAGTCCCTGCGCGTGGGGCTCCCCTACGCGGGGACACCCCTGCGTGGCAGGGCACTCCTCGCGTGTATCAGCACTGCGCATGGGCCAGCTCCACACGGGTCAGGAGGCCCGGGGCTTGAACCCTGGACCTCCCAGGTGGTAGGCGGGCGCTCTATCCATTGAGCCAAGTCTGCTTCCCTCGCTTCACCTTTATGTGAAAACTAAACTTAACCCTTTCCCACAAATGCCCCCTCTTTCTTTTAGACTCTTTAGTTTCTCACATCTGCTGAGAGCCTCCTCACACTCTTCATCGTAGAGCTTCCTCTTCAGGGCGTGCAGGTGGCTTTGCTTGTGCTGAGTGGGCATCTGTTTGGTCAGGGCCGTTTCAGTGGTTTCTGAGCTGACCCTCGGGCACAGGGGATGATGCAGCATCCAGCTGCTGTGGGTACCCAGCCACGACGGTAAGGGAGGTCAGGACAGACAGGGCCACTCCTTCCACTTTCCACACCAGCTCTAACCACACATGAGTGGGGTGTCAGTGCCAGAATTTCCTGCCAACTCCTCAGGTAAGGCTGCTAAGCCTTGCAGGGCCTCCGTGACAGTCCCGCCTGGGGCCGTGTTCTTGGGGATGAAGGTACAGCAACTGCCTCCAATCATAACACAGATGCCTCCTTTCCTGCCGGCATCATGTCTAGGGCTATCCCATTTTCCCAATTGATAAATCTTTGTTGACTATAATATATATAGTTAATCCAACCCACATTTTTGTTAATAGTGACCCACCAGAACGAGAGGGACTCAAATCCTGCAGCTACCTGATTTCTAGCTTTAAATTCAGTAGGGACTCCCCGGGGAACTCCTGTACTATCTAGATAAATTCGGTCATCAAAGGAACCAAGGAAACTGCTTTTCTTCCTCTTTCCCTGGTTTTGTGTTTCTTCCTCTTTTTCAAACGCCAGGGTGAATGGGGTGGCCCCCTGAACCAGAGCACAGGCTCCTCCCCCCTTCTCAGGTAACACTGGTCAGAGGACGCCCTTTCCTCAGCACCACCACAGGTCCGCTAGGGGTGTGGCCAGCCTGGAGGAATTGCCAGTACGTCCTCACTCTCGTTCCATACTTGTGTACCCAAGGCCACGGTCCCAAGGTCCTGGAGCCCCTTTCCCCCTCTAGAGAGACAGGCAGAGGGACTTCCTGGACCAAGGCAGGAAGCCAGTACAGCCTTGTAGTTGCCCTTTTTGACAGGAGGGAAGAGCGGACAACGTACTGCAGTTTTCACCAGGAGTAGCATTCTGGAAGAGGAGCACCATGCCTTAAACTCCCTTTCATGCCTCCATATCTAGTGGGAAGGGCACGATGTGAGCTGTGGGCCGGCCTTTTGCACAAGTGTAACAGTTGCTTTTGTTCAGACTCCGGATGGTATGTTTGACTCATTCTACCCAGGCATTTCATCCCCATATCCTGTCTCTATTTCTATGTCTGCTTTAAATCCTCTGCCTTAAGTATCCTGACTGCTTTGGGGTCATTCTGCATCGGGGCACTGGCCTTTGTGGGTTTTCCCTTGGCATCTCTGAAGGGTGAGCTGGAGGGGGCGTTGTTGACGTCATGTCCACAGGAGGAGGGAGGACTCGAATACAGAACCTCCCCAGAGGAGCTTTACCTGTAACGTCCACCCTCATCCCGTAGACTCAGGGGAAGAATAGCGGTTGTTGTTGCTGAATCGGTCTGCCTTTCTAATGGTTATTTCCACTGGGTTACACTGGAGGTTTTTGCAGTCTGGTGGGGCATTACCTTTATAGAAGACCGTCTTGCCCTCCAGGGGTTCCGACTGAGCACGGCCTCCTCCGTTCCCGGCGCTCCACCCCTTGTCCTCGCTAGTCCACACGAAGCTCCAGTCGAGACGGGGAGGTTGAGACACGCTCTTGGTGACTCTGGGCATAGATATTTATTTTGCTCACTCAGCCACCTCTAATGTTCTGAATCGCCATCTTTTATCACTTGGCAGGTGTCAAACTGCACGGTCTGGGACTCTAGACCTTTGGTTATATTTACCACCAATTTAATGGGGCTTGTCATGACCTGAATCTGAAACATCAGAGTCAGGATAATTATTCTCATTTTCAGGAACATTAAATCCTTCACCTACTAGCCTATTAAGGCACTAGACAAGGTGGATACAGGTAATAGCCTTCCCTCTAGGTGGAGGGATGTCTTCCCACAAAGTGCACTGATACAGAGTCCGACCAGGCCCTCCCCCTTTCCGATACACCCTCCCAACTCCTGCCTTCTCAGAGTGCTCCTTCAGGGATCTGGAGTCGGAGCTATTTCCCAGGACCCGGCCGGTGTTGCTGGGCACTCATCGTCCGCTTCAGGCACTGGCCCCTTTACTCTGGCGTGTTGGGTCCAGCCTCTTCCTGGGTCCAGCCTCTTCCTGCTGTCCGGGCTGCAGTCTCAGTTGTCAACAAACCTTGACGGGGCCCTTCCCAGGTGGCTGAAGCTTGGACTCCTTCCACGACTTGGTTAGGACCCAGCTGCTGGGTGGTGTTGATGGACAGTGAGTTCGAGAGGCAGGGTCTGGCCCAGGAAACCACGATGCCTGAGAGATGACAAAGTAGGACAAAGCCAGTGTACAATTCTTAAGGAAGAGATCCTTCGACTCTAAGGAAGGGAGGTCTCCAGGCCTCCTAGGAAGAGGCAAGCCAGAATGCATTTCATAAGGGGAGATTCCCAGCTCTTTCCTGGGGCAGTTCTGATCCTCAGCAGGGCTACGGGTGAGCCTTAATCCAGGGCGACTTTGTTTCTAAGACCAAGTTAGAAGATGCTTCTTAAAGTCTGGTTCATCCTCTCCACTCCCTGAGGACGGCGGGTGCCGGGGTGCGTGGGAGCTCCCTGGGACGCCCAGGCTGCGCAGCACGTTCGCAGCTCATGGGAGGGAAAGGGGCACCACTGTCTGGGTCTCTTCCACTACCCCGTAACGAGGAACGATTTGTTCAGGATAATTTTGGAAGTTCCTTATGCTGTAGCTGAGGCCAGAGGATATGCCTCCACCATCCTGTCAGATGATTGACAATAGCCAGAACATACTTCGGCCGACCCACCTTCTTCTTCTGCCGTGTGATCAACCTGAATGTTCTGGAAAGGCCTGAGGTCCCGCTCCCGTCCCCCTTGTTCGTGCCTCCTTAAGAGTTTCCTACTGACCTTCTGGCAAATCATACATCCTTCTCTTACTTGGTCAGCTACAGTGTAAAGGCCACGCACCCAACGCACTTGAGCACCAGACCCCACCTGCCTGCACCCCAGCGACTCCCTTGGTCAAGGCTGCCAGCGCCGCTCTCGTCACCTGCTATTCAACATTTGCCCGTCACCCGGGAGGAGCCGCCTCCCTTGATCGTCCAGGGTCGCTCCTAACTGCTCCAGCTCTTTCACCTTCTCAGAGAATGTGGGGACCCCGAACCCTTCGGGAATGGAGGATGTCAGGATCATCACCTTCAAGGGGAACTGAGGGGGGCTTCCCGGCCTCTCCACCTGCTCACGGACTGCCTTTGCTTCGACGTGTGGCCTTTCTGGCGTCCGTTTACATGCACCCCTGACGTTTATTTTTCTGGGTAAGAGTAGATTGGCCAATACTTGTTTTATTATTTCCCCATGGACCCACCCTTTTCCTTTGCTGTTGATCCCCTTCCCAAATTTCCCAAAGGTGTGGACTACCCCAAAGGCACACTTGGAGTCAGTGTAGACTGTCCCATCCTTTTCCTCCAATAATTTGAGGGACTGATTTAATGCATTCAGTTCACAGGTTTGAGCTGAGCCGTCACTGGGCTGTCGGCCAGCGTCCTTCACCTCTCAAGTTAGTCCATCCACAGTTGCTTAGCCATCGTGCCTCCTTCCTTCTAGGATCCCGGAGGGCCCACCTATGGATAATTTTTCCCCCGAGTGCAGGGGAGGGTCCCCAAGGTCAGACTGGACTCGGGTCTGGTACCCAATCAGGTCTAAACAGTCCTGCTCGGGAGCCTCCATTTGGTCAGGTCCTTCCAGAGGAAGGAGGCTGGGTTCAGGCTGTGGTCTGATGCCAATACCAAGTCATTTTTCCCATCAGGATAGCCTCATACTTCAGAATTTGGGAGTCAGTCAGTCACCTTCCCGCTTTCTGAGACTGAATAGTTCTGACCCATTGAGGGGTGCTAACGACTAAGTCTCCCCAGAAGTCAGCTTCCGGCTCTCTCCTACCAGGAGAGCAGTTGCTGCCACAGCTTGAACGCAGTGGGGCCATCCCCTGGAGACAGGATCCGGAATCTTACCCACAGACTATCTCGGGGTTAAGCTGAAGCGGATCCCAGCCACCTCGTCTGCTATTTCCTTCCTGGTGGGAAATGCTTAGCCCTGGCAGGACGGCATGTGGGTCTGCCAGTCCTCGCCAGGATAGAAGTGGGACAGGTTTTAGAATAAGGGCTAGGAGGGAGACTTGGATTAAGCATGTTCATTAACTACTTAGAAAATGAAGTTACCAGGGCCTTTTAACATGTTCAGTATCCCTCGGCATGTGATCTAGAAAAGATATCCCCATAATCATCAAGCATGTATCTAGAATAGGAGAGAGATAGGTAGAGTACTTAATAGCAGTCAATGCACTAATGAGTGCCTAAGTTTCTTTTTCAATTGCAGTTAATAGACCTAAGCGCCAGGTTTGCAACACCATGCAAGTTGTCTCTCCACGGGAGCAGGCATGATGCCAATTGTGTTTAAGTCCTACTCAAGCACTCTGGTAATCACGGCCGTGCTTAGCGTGCCCTTCACACAGCCCGCACGCGGCAGCACCGCTGCCCTGGGGAGAAGCTGGGATGGTCGGCTCCAGCACTCCACTGCCTGGTGCATAGCGCCCCTCAGCATCAGAAGCATTTACTTCTACACCTTCACCACGATGACATTAATTAACAAGTATTTTACTTCAGCAGTACAGATGTCCAATGGAGTCAAGATTATTTTCCTTTACCACCACTTAAAATGCAGATTGAGGTAGCCTCTGACAGTATTTCCTGGTATGAAACTACTTTTTGTTATTTAAATCAATTCAGGGAAGCGGATTTGGCTCAACTGATAGAGCGTCTGCCTACCACATGGGAGGTCGTGGTTCAAACCCAGGGCCCCCGACCCATGTGGTGAGCTGGCCCACGTGCAGTGCTGATGGCGTGCAAGGAGTGCTGTGCTATGCAGGGGTGTCCCTCGCGTAGGGGAGCCCCACGTGCAAGGAGTGCACCCCATAAGGAGAGCTGCCCAGCGCGAAAAATGTGCAGCCTGCCCAGGAGTGGTGCTGCCCACATGGAGAGCTGACACAGCAAGATGATGCAACAAAAAGAGACACAGATTCCCAGTTCCACTGACGAGTACAAGCAGACACAGAAGAAAACACAGCAAATGAACAGAGAGCAGACAACTCTGAGAGGGGGAAGGGGAGAGAAATAAAAAATGTGTAAAAAAAATTCAGTTTCTGTTTAATAATGACTTACTAGAGTTAGCCATTCAAATATTTCAGTTTAAACTTTGCTTCTACAAACGTCTTATAGCTGTCCATAACCACACAGACAATATTGTTTCATCTCAAGACAATTTCTGCCTTCGCAGAACACATTCCTTTACTTAATGCAGCCTTCTGCAATACCTTCTCCAACTTGCCATATGCATTCAAGTTTTGTCCTACATACTTCCATCCTGATTTTAAGAAAACCACCTCTCTTAGGAAAAAACACATTCCTTTAAACAGATTTCAGTCAGAACCCCCACAAACCTTTCATGTCTTTCTGTATCTACTGAAGTCTCATATCCCTCATTCTGTTCTGTAAGAAAGAACAAACCATTCCTCTCAATTCAGGCATTTCAAAGATTTCCATGCTTTATTAATATAAGTTCTTTTTTGATTCTTAGCCATTTGAATAGGGCTCTTAACAATTTTCATTGTCAATTTAATATTACCACCTAGAAATATTAAAACATACATTGAGCAAACAGACAAACACAAAAAGAATTGTGAAAGCAAGGTTGGCACGGAGCCAGTCCTCATCTGCCCGTATTTGGCCAGAATACCCTGGGTGGTCATTTCCTTTCCCTTGGTCCGATCATTATCGGTCTGTTGTTTCAATCCTCCCTAGTGGACTCTGGAGGAATGTCCCCGGGGTTCTCACAGACACCCCCTCCCAGTCAACCGACTGCCTCTTTCTCCATTCGGGGTCTTGTCTGGGTTTCTTTCAAGCCCAGACCCATCAGAACTTCCCCACCAAGGCAGCACTTCACAGCTCCTTTTCTCACCTTGGCCCACGCACAGGGTTGCCTGGTCAGCGAGGGGCAGGTTTTCCCTTCCCCTTGTCCACAATTGGCAGATCCAACCATCTGGTCTTGTGTCCTTCCAGCTGTCAAAGGTGGGCCCCCAAAGGTGGAGTCCAAGACCCCTCAATCAGTGGGGCGCGCCGTCCCCTCATTCACCCCGGCAGTCCCCCTCTGACACTTCAGATCCCAGATGAGCCCCCAAAGTTGTTAGAAAGCTGTACCTGTAAGAGAACAAAAGCTCACTCAATTGTGGAGGAGAAAATTTTATTAACGATCTTGCAAGAACGGGCACGACCTGGATATGATGGCCGGTACCAAACAGCAAGAAAGAGCAACCTTTATACCCTAAGCCTAACACGCAGGCCCCTCCGCTGTTCCCCACTGACTGGGTACTTCAGGGTTGCAGCCCATCCAGGAGGTCTGCCTAACTTACCTGGTTCCCACTCTTGAGTCGCCGCTCCCCATCCCCTGCTTCTGGCAGCTCAGTGCCGCTTCGCTCCTGGTGCTGCTTTTCACCATTGGCTGCCCTTGCTTTGGCCCCACCCTTGCTTTGGTACCACTTTTCAAATTCTTGGCCCCAAAGCCTCTAGAACCCCTTTCCCTCCCTCCTCCAACTGCAGAGCCAGCTCCAGCTTCACCTTCAGTGAAAGCTAAATTTAACCCTTCCCTTACAGGTGTATGTTCTTGTAGTTAGTTCATTTGAATCAAGATGCAAATGAGGGGAGCGGACTTGGCCCAGTGGCTAGGGCGTCCGTCTACCACATGGGAGGTCCGCGGTTCAAACCCCGGGCCTCCTTGACCCGTGTGGAGCTGGCCCATGCGCAGTGCTGATGCGCACAAGGAGTGCCTTGCCACGCAGGGGTGTCCCCTGCGTAGGGGAGCCCTATGCGCAAGGATTGCGCCCTATAAGGAGAGCCACCCAGCGCGAGAGTGCAGCCTGCCTAAGAATGGCACCGCACACACGGAGAGCTGACACAAGATGACGCAACAAAAAGAGACACAGATTCCTGTGCCGCTGACAACAGAAGCGAACAAAGAAGAAGATGCGGCAAATAGACACAGAGAGCAGACAACCAGGATGGGGGCGGGAAGGGGAGGGAAACAAATAAATAAATCTTTAAAAAAAAAGATGCAAATGAGGTCACTTGTTGGCTATTTGTTGCTTCATCTCTTAGGTCTGTGTTTTCTTTTAACTTCTTGAGATTTGCACGTGGATTTGGGTCCAGTAGAATTGCTTTTCTGTGCACAGCCCCATAGACGTGTGTCTCCACCACCACCGTCAGGTGCAGGGCCCAGAGCAAGCCCCCTTGGGCCCTGCTGTGGCTGCCTCTCCTGATCGAGCTTCCGGCAAGTGCTGGTCTGTCCTCTGAGCCCTTAGCTCGGCCCGTTCCAGATGCCGCGCTCGGCCAAGGCCCTGAGATTGACGCAGCCTATGTGGAGCAAGAGCTCAGCCCGGAGTTTGCTGGCTGCACGCAGCTTATTTGCTTCTGTTTGCTTGCTCGATGGGCCCCAGGTCTCGCTCTTGGGCAGTTAGGAAGAGAACTGCAGGGACAAGTCTGCGTATGGACAACACTTGCGTCCACCTTGGGTCTTTTCTAAGGAGCGAGCTGGCTGGGTCACAGGGCAGCTGGATGGCCAGGCTTGTCCAGAGCGCCAGCCCGTGGTGGTGGGTGCCTTGCCCTGGCTGTGGATGGCACCGAGCATCTTCCCCTGCTCTGCTGCTTTGGTGAAGTCGGCTCAGATCTGCCCATTTTTTATTGTGTGGTTTGTTTTCAAATTGTTGAGTTTTGAATGTTCTTTATATTTATCCAGTATTACATATCCTTTTATTAACCAGCCAAAGGGGTACTGATGCAAAATACCAGAAATCAGTTGGTTTTATAAAGGTTGTTATTTGGGGTGGGAGCTCACAGTTTCCAGGCCATAAAGCCTAAGTTGCTTCCCTCACCAGGGTCCGTTGCCACGTGTCGGAGCAGGGTTGCTGCGACGTCCAGCCTTCCCCTTGCCCTTAGGGCTCCGTGGTCCAGCTCCTTCCACCACCAGCTGCAGGCCAGCAGGCTCCCCAGGCTTTGCCTCCCTCCCTGGGATCGGGTCTCTCTGGGCTCTCGCCACAAGGTCAGCTGTAATGCTCAAGCGAACAGCTCGTCTCTCTTGCGGGGCCTGTGTCTTGTCTAGTGGAACCTTCTTTCTTTCCTCGGTATCTGCTTCTCCTGTGTGTTCGCATCCCGGGCTCTGGGATCACAACTCCAGCTCTGTCCTTTGCCAGGTCTTTTCTCTGTGAGTCCCACCCACCAAGGGGCAGGGTCGCGGTACCCTACTGAGGTGGCCCAATCGAAGCCCTGGTCATAACTTAATCAAGGAAGTGGATTTGGCTCAACTGATAGGGCGTCTGCCTACCACATGGAAAGTCCAGGTTTCAAACCCAGGGCCTCCTGACCCATGTGGAGCTGGCTCATGCGCAGTGCTGATGTGCGCAAGGAGTGCTGTGCCACGGAGGGGTGTCCCCGCATAGGGGAGCCTCATGTGCAAGGAGTGCGCCTCGTAAGGAGAGCCGCCCAGCACGAAAGAAAGTACAGCCTGCCCAGGAATGACACTGCACACACGGAGAGCTGACGCAGCAAGATGATGCAACAAAAGGAGACACAGATTCCTGGTGCTGCTGACAAGAATACAAGCGGATACAGAAGAACACACAGCGAATGGACACAGAGCAGACAATGGGGGGGAGGGGTGGGAATCTTCAAAAAAATAATTTATTCAAGTAAAAGTGATACCTCAGAGATTAATTTTTTAAAAAAAATTTCTCTCCCCCACCCCCGTTTTCACACCGTTGGTGAGACTCCTCTCACGGAGGCCAGAGGGGCCCCCGGCACCTGCCCAGCTCCTTGCTCTGCTCCTCTTTGCGCCGGGCAGAGTCCCTTTCTCACCGTCAGATCACAATCGCTTTGCAGTAAGTTGAGCAGCTGGGTGGTGGTTCTTCTCTAGTCCGGAAGATCCTCCAGGGGTTTTCACTGGAATTGTGTTACAACTATAACAAATGGGCAAAAAATGATGTTCAACCCATAGCGTAGTAGTGTCTCCATTTACTTAGGTCTTCTTTGATTTCTTTCATCAGCGGTTTATAGTTTTCAGCACAGAGTTTCTGTGGTTGTTTTTGTGAGATTTAGCTGTTTCATGTTTGGCTATTGTAAGTGGAATTTTAAAAGTTCAACTTTCAGTTTTTCATGGATGGCTTTTTAAATGTTGGCCTTGAATCATATGAGCCAATAAATTCACTTAGCTCCTGGAGCTTGTTTCCACATTTTTATGCTTTCTTTGGGGTTTTCTACGTAAATTACCGTGTCTCTAAGTAAGAACGGCTGCTTTCCTCATGATCGCACGTCTTGCCCTGTTGCGGTGGTGGGACGTCCGGGACACGGGCACCGGAGCGGGACACAGCCCGCCGTCCTGCGGCTCTGGAGAAGGCACCCGCGCCCGCAGCCGCTCCCTGCACTGAGAGTGCCCTTCTGTCCAGTCTGCGGAGGCTTCACCACGCAGGGATGCTTGACTTTGTCAGAGGTCTTCTGACGCGGCTGAAGTGCGTGTGTGGCTTTCTCGTTTGGTCTGCTGATACGGTGGATTATGCGATTGTTTTCATGTGTTGGGCCAACCTTGCGTTCCGAGGACCCAGCCCGCAGCGGTGGTACATTATTCACTGTTCTTTTCGTATATTGCTGGATTCAGTTGGTAGTATTTTGTTGAAGGCTTTTGCACTAATGTTCATTAGGGATATTTGTCTCCTTTTCTTTTGTGGACTGTTTTTTGTCTGTTATTGCTCTTTCTTTTTTCTTTTCTGAGGTGCTGGGGCTGGAAATTGAATCTGGGACCTCGTATGGGGGAAGCAGGCGTCAGCCACTGAGCCACATCGGCTCCCTGAGTTGGGTTTTCATTTGCTTGTTTTTTGTTTTTTCTTTAGGAGGCACTGGGGACTGAACCTGGGACCTCCCGTGTGGGAAGCAAGTGCTCACGTGACCACATCTGCTTCCCAGGGCTGACTTCTTAAAATGAGTCGGGAGTACTCCTTCCCTTCCTGTTTTCTGGAAAAAATTATGTGCAATTGGTGTTATTTCTTCTGAAAATTTTGTTAAATTCTTCTGGAGTTTTCTTTTTCAGAAGATTTTTAACTATGAATTCGATTTCTTTAATAGCTATTGAACTGAGGTTATTTATTTCATCTTGATGAGTTTTGGTAGTTTGTGACTCAGTTTATCTTCATTGTGAAGTTTATGTGGAGGTGTCTGTCTTGTCCCCCAGCCCCACTTGCTGGTGTTTCTGAGGTCGGCAGTGTTAGCCCTTCGCTGTCTTTGTACTCTTTTTCTTTGTGAGTCTGGCTAGAGTTTTACTGATTTTATTGACCTTTACGAAGAGCCAGCTTTTGATTTTATTTTCTCTATTGCTTTTCTCTTTATAATTTCCTAGTTTCTGCTTTTATCTTTATGATTTCCTTCTTTATTCTTACTTTGGGTTTAATTTGCTCTTCTTTTTCTAGTTTCTTAAAGTGGACATTTAGATTTTCTATTCAAAACCTTTCTTTTAAAATATTAGCATTTAATACTGTAAATCTCCCTTACAGCACTGCTTTAGCTGTAAACCACAAATTTTGATATGTTGTATTTTTTATCCCTATTCTGTTCAAAATATTTCCTAATTTCCTTTGAGACTTTCTCTTTGACCCACAGGTTATTTGGGGTGTGTTCTTTAATTTTAATACTGCACACTTAGGGATTTTCCAGATATCTTTCTCTTACTGGTCTCTAACTTCGTGTGGACCAGAGAGCATACTCGGAATGACTTCATTTCTTTTAAACTTGTTAAGGTCTGCTTTCTGACCCAAGGTGTGGTGTATCCTGGTGAATAAGCCCCTTATCGTGCATCTCCTCCATCTTTTTTTCCCTTGCAATTTAATTGATGAGTAAGGTGGAAGGTGCTGCCGAGGCGTCCCCTGCCAGCCGTGGGAGAGACGCTCCTGCCGCGCCCAGCACCCTGGGCCCTCAGTGCCCCTCGCCAGCCCCCTGCAGCACGGCCCACCACTGCCCTGTGAGCTTCGGATGCTGCTGGGCCCCCTTGGTTCTCACAGAACGAGCATGAGAATGAGCTCGGTGGCCTGAGCGTGTGGCCACAGGTGCCGGGGGGGCTGCCGCCTTGCGTGGGGCGCCCACACAGGCCAGGGCAGCAGCGGCCTCTCAGCCTGGCTGTCCGTGCCCCACTGGCCTGGGTGGACCGTGGGGCCGGCCGCTCCGAGGGGGCGCTCTGACTTGTCCCTCAGCGCGTGCGTGTAAGGGGAGCCCCTGCCGCCCTGTGCCCGGCCCGCCCGCCCCGCGGCCGGCTGCCCTTGCCCTGGCGCTCCTGCCCACCTGTCTCCTCTCTGGGTGCCTGCGCGCTCTGGGGTGAGGCCTCGGCCCAGCACCCGCACGTGGGCACCCGCCGCCGCCCCAGCCAGAGCTGCCCCGCGTCAGCCAGTCTCTGGCTGCCTGGGAGACGGGTACGGGGCAGCGCCAGTGTCAGAGCAGCCTCCGGGCGCCCTCCGTGTACAGGGTCCCCCGTCGTGCCCAGAACAGGGGTGCAGGTGGGGTCCCCCGTCGTGCTGGGCACCGGGGTGCGCTCCATTGTGTCTGGGGCAGGAGGGGGTCCCCCGCGTTTCAGGGTCAGGTGCCGAGAGCCCCTGTCACCTGTGGCCGTGCGTTTGATGATCAGCGCCCGGCCCCAGAGCCCCCCAGCTCGCCCGCCCCCCTTTCTTCCGGCTGCCTGGCCTTGAGTGTGAGCACTGGAGGCCCTTGGGGTCACCCTGCTGGCCTTTCACGGGCGCGGAGTTGCTTGGGGTTCACATCCAGGTTTTGGGGACCAACAGCCCCAGTTCCTCGCTGCTCCCCCACCTCAGACGTGTTGGTCAGCTTTCCGCGCTGCCCATACCGCCAGCTGCTGCCTGCCTCGGAGCCCTGGGCTCCCCGGCCCGAGGCACAGGTGCTGAGGGCGCAGCTGCATGCGGGGGGCGGGCGACACCGCGGAGGCCCCGCAGGCCGGGCCTGGGGGCGCAGGCGCGTGCTGATGAGCCTGCCGTTGCAGGCTGTGCAGGGCCGGGCCTGGGGGCGCGGGCGCGTGCTGATGAGCCTGCCGTTGCAGGCTGTGCAGGACCGGGCCTGGGGGCGCGGGCGCGTGCTGATGAGCCTGCCGTTGCAGGCTGTGCAGGGCCGGGCCTGGGGGCGTGGGCGCGTGCTGATGAGCCTGCCGGTTGCAGGCTGTGCAGCCTGACGCTGAAGAAGCTGGTCGTCCTGAAGGAGCTGGAGAAGGAGCTCATCTCGGTGGTGGTGGCTGTCAAAATGCAGGTGAGGGGTCCTCGTGGGCTCGCGGCGGGCGCAACGGGTGTCACGCACCCGGGGGTCTCTGGCAGCCCTGCCCTTCTCCGTTCTGGAAGCTCGCTCTTGCGTTCTGCTTTTCACTCCTTCTCAAAACTGCCCCCCAGGGAAAGGGGGCCTGGCGGGGAGGGGGAGGCAGGGGCTCGTCCCAGCCGAGCCTGAGGAGCTGCGGAGGACGCACCGGTGCCCCCTGGCCTTGTGGACGCGGCTCGCCTCTTGCTGGGATGCCCTTCTCCGCTCCAGGGCCCACGTTGCCCCAAGCCGTCCCCCCAGGCTGCCTGCTGGCTCGTAGCAGCCTCGTCCTTGGCTGGGCGCCCACCCTGGGGCCCCTGCACGCAGTACCCCACAGGCGCGGGAGTCTGGTGGGGGAGAGCCCAGTGGTCAGGAAGGCGGGAGCCGGGCCCAGCAGTCAGGGAGGCGGTGGGAGCCGGGCCCAGTGGTCAGGGAGGCGGTGGGAGGCGGCAGGAGCCGGGCCCAGCAGTCTGGGAGGTGCGAGCCGGGACCAGCGGTCAGGGAGGCAGTGCGAGCCGGGACCAGCGGTCAGGGAGGCAGTGGGAGCCGGGCCCAGTGGTCAGGGAGGCGGTGAGAGGCGGCGGGAGCCGGACCCAGTGGTCGGGGAGGTGCGAGCTGGGCCCAGCGGTCAGGGAGGCAGTGGGAGCCCGGCCCAGCGGTCAGGGAGGCGGTGAGAGGCGGCGGGAGCCGGACCCAGTGGTCGGGGAGGTGCGAGCTGGGCCCAGCAGTCAAGGAGGCGGCGGGAGTCAGGCCCAGCGGTCAGGGAGGTGGTGAGAGGCGGCGGGAGCCGGGCCCAGTGGTCGGGGAGGTGTGAGCTGGGCCCAGCGGTCAAGGAGGCGGCGGGAGTCAGGCCCAGCGGTCAGGGAGGCGGCGGGCCTGGGCCTCCGGGGCCGTCGGTTCTCTGCAGGCTGGTCCCTGGTTTTGTCATCTCCCCTCGCGTGAGCGCTCCGTGGGGCGTGGGCCCTGCCGTGGCTGATGCCAGGACCGACGAGCCCACCCACACTCTGGGGGTCCAGCCAGACCCCTGCTCCCAGGACACTAGGACCCTCAGTCCCGTGAGGTGCCCCAAGGGTCCGTCGCCCCAGCTGAGAGCTGTGAGCTTAAATAGAGGACTCCAGACCCCTCGTTCCCTGTGAGGTCGTGTCCACCCCACGGCAGTGCGGCTGAGGCCACCGCGGGCAAGGCGCGTGCTGCGCCGCGATCCCTCCCAGGCCAGTCCCCACTGCGTGCGGGCCCTTGGCTCTGGGCCTCTCGCCTGGGGAGGGGTCCAGGTCTCGCCGGGTCTTCAGGACAGGACAGAAGGCGCAGAGGCGACCTCAGGACAGATCCCCTTCCTGCTGACCCCTCACCCATGCCGGACTCCCCCGCCCCCTCGGCCCCCTCAGACCCCTGGCCTCCCGTGCTGCCTCGACGGCCCCTCTTCGCCTGAGTCCTCGGGTCACTTGCACCCCTCGCAGACCCTTGGCTCCTCACCTGCTTCTCTGGGGCTGTCTTCTCTTGGGGTGTCCACGCCTGAGCAAGCGGTCTGGGCGCCCCGGCATGAGCTGGGGGGGCTCGCTCTGCCCCTCATGAGGAGCTGGGGGGGCTCGCTCCACCTAACGAGGGGCTGGGGGCTCCGCTCCGCCCCTAACAGCCACCCCATCCTCGCAGGGCTCCAAGCGGATTCTGCGTTCGCACGAGATCGTGCTGCCCCCCAGTGGACGCGTGGAGACCGACCTGGCGCTGACCTTCTCCCTGCAGGTAGGCCTGCCGCCTGGAGCCCACCCGCGGCTCGCATTCAGTTCCCAGGAAAGTCACATTTTCAAGGGAGGCCTTGCTCTGCGATGGAATGAGGCGAGGACTGTTTGCAGCGGGCCGGGGCCTCGGGGGGCCTCGGGGGGCCTCGGGGGGCCTCGCCCTGGCGCTGGGGAAGCCTGGCGGCCCGCGCTGGCCAGACGCAGCTCCCCGGCCTGCGCGCCTTTTTACCCACTCAGGGGACTGGTGCCACTTCGGTGGAGCACACGTATTTCCTTCTTGCTTGATGGAGCTGCTTTAAAGACGTTAACACACTTAGTACCAACTCACTTCAGACCCGTGAAAAATCTTCTGTCCTCGCTAAGTGAGCAGGAGCAGCTGAGAACTGCCAGCTCACGCCTCGTGCCTCCCCAGAGCCCGCCGGGGCTGCGGGGCCGGCGCCAGGGCCGCCTGTGGGTCCTGACCGCGCCAGAGCAGCGCCGCTTTCTGCCGCTGGCTTCCCTTTCTCTCCTGGGGCTCAGACTTAACCAAGTGACATTTCAAACGTGCAGGTCGCCCTCCTCGGGCCTGGCGCATCTGGCGGGTGTCGCCGCCACCCCAGTCCTGTCGCTTGTACGGGTGACGGGTGCTTCACGCACATGCGCTCTGCCAGCGCGCAGGCGTCAGCCCTCTACGGGTGGGGACGCGCCTCTGGGCGGCAGCTCCGTGTGATGCCCAAGCACCTTCCACACGGGGGCTGCTGACCAGGGCCCCCCGGCGCCCTGAACGCATGAGGTGTAGGGCCGCACTGGGCCCCGCTGGTGCGCAGGGGCCTCCACAGATGGCGCGTCCTCCAGCGTGGCCCTCGGGCAGAGGCCGTGCCACCGTCGGCCCAGCAAGGCGCAGCCCGCTCCTCCGCAGACCCCAGCTCCAGGTGGCGCGGGGCCGGTCTGCGCCTGTGTGAGCCGGCACCGCCACGGCCCCCGGCATGACAGCCGGGGCCCCTTCCACTGCTCTACGGGTGCTGACGCCACGTCATTCCCGCAGTACCCCCACTTCTTGAAAAGGGAAGGCAACAAGCTTCAGATCATGCTACAGCGGAGGAAGCGATACAAAAACCGCACCATTCTGGGCTACAAGACGCTGGCGGCAGGCTCCATCAACATGGCGGAGGTGAGCTCCTCGGGCCCTCGCCAGCTCGCGGGCCGGCCCCTGGGGTGCTCCGCTGCGCCTGTGCCCTCAGTGCGCCCCACCCCAGGTGCTCACAGCCCAGCCGCCCTGCCTCGGGGAGGCTTTGAGCTTGGGGGGCCTGTTGGGGAGCCCCTTCCAGGAAGACGCTCCTTGCCTGTGCCCCCGCCACGTCCAGCTGCCTCTAACGCAGGGCCGGGTGCTCACGCTCGGGCAGCCAGGCCCCCTGTGTAGCCACCAGGGTGCAGCAGGAGGGCAGGCTGCGCGGGGGCCTGGTGCGGGTGGGCGGCCGCTGCCCAGGGGCTGCTGGCGGAGCCGTTCTTCCAGGTGCCCCTGCGTCATGGAGGTGCTGGCTCCGCTTGCCGCCCCTCGCCCCGGCCCACCAGGCTGCGCCCCACCCCCGAGGGCGCCCCCCCCCCCCCCGGCCTGGCCCCCGCCCTCGCCTCCCGCGCCGGTGCCCTGGCTTTGGGTGTCTGGGGCCACCGGTATCGGGAACACAGTGGACGGGCCGGCCCTGTTGCCTTGCCCTCCGCAGGTGGGCTGGGAGGGGAGGGTGCAGGGGGCTGCGGCAGGGGCTGGCATCCCTGGACCGGGGGGCGCCATGCTGGGGCTGGGGAAGCCGTGGAGGGAGCGCACTCGCTGGGCGCGGGGAGGGGCCGGCGGGTGACCTTCACGGGGAGCCTGCGCAGCAGGGGCGAGCCCTCGGGGCTGGGTGCGGCCGGGGCCAGCGGTGGGTCAGTGCCAGGTGGTGCTGCTGAGCCGTGCTGACCAGCGCCTCTTGGCACTAAAAGCGCCCCTGTCCGGAGGCCCACCCTCCTGTGCCCAGAGCCCCTTGGGATGGCCTGGCAGGGCGCCCTGGCACCTGGCATTGGGTGGACCCACCTGTGCGCAGCCTCCGGATGGGCCCTCCCCACGCCGGCCGGCCGGGCATGCTCACGGGCAGCTTACAGAGGCTGTCCGGCCGCCTGACCACACGCTCCTGGAGGGGCCGGCAGCGAGAGGGCAGGGCACCCTTGCCCGGATGGCTCCGCAGCCGCTCCTGTTAGGAGGGGCTCCGGTGGGGGGGCAGCGTCGGCCTCCTGGGGGTGGCGGCGGGGGGGGCAGCGTCGGCCTCCTGGGGGTGGCTGGCGGGGGGACAGCCTCAGCCTCCTCCTGGGGGCGGCGGGGGGGGGCAGCGTCGGCCTCCTGGGGGCAGCAGGCCAGGAGTGTCCCCACAGGCCCACGTCCCTCCCTGGTGGGGCCTTGGGTGTAGCCTGGGTGTGGCCTGGACTCTGCGGCTTTGCCCAGGCGCTCGGTGTGGAGGGCAGCGTCCTCACGGAAGGGGGAGGGGTGACAGGGCCCCTGCCAGGCTGTGCCGCCGCGGTCGTCCCTGCGGGCTGGTCGAGTCCAGAGACGCCCGTGAGCATTTCCTAGCTGCGTGCACCGAGGCAGCTGGGGCTGCGTGCACCGAGGCGCGGCACTCAACCGGCTGCCAGCCCTTGCGTCCGTTTGTGTGCTTTCTTGTGAGTCTTATTTTCCTGTGTGTATTGTTTGTTTTTGCAAGACCATTGAATATTCTGTCTACACAATCCTGTAGGCGTTGCCTCACATAACACACCACTGTCTCTTGTGTTGTTGAAATGTTCCTTAAAAGGGGGTCACACACCCACACGGTCTTGAGCTTATACGTCGGGGTCTGAGCTTGGTTTCTTGGTGATCCTTTTCCCCTTAGTCAGCTGTAATGCTTGGTCTGTCAACCTGTGAATTTTTAAAGTATGATTCAGGTAATGTGTTCTTTACTGTGTAATCAAAAGTTAAGAAAGGAAAAATGGGGGAGCAACCTGTTGGCAGGTGCCGGGTCAGCCCAAGTGAGGAAGGGCTGAGGGACGCGCGCACGGGTCTTGGTATCTGGGTGGTCAGCTGGCCAGCCCCAGGGCCTGTCTTCTCTAAGGTTGGAATTTGGACACGGGCAGACAGACAGACGTGATGGCAGCGGACGTGGGGTCATGCCACGAGCCGGGGACCCGCAGGCGCAGTGCGGGGATGTGGAGTGTGCGGCTACTGGCGAAAGCAGCTGGGCCGTCCATCAGAAGCTGTGAAACCATTCCTCTGACCTGCAGTCACGCTCCTGGGGGTACACCCAGAAGAGCGGAGACACGGGCTCGAGCGGACATCGCACACTGCGTCCTCGTGGCAGTTTTCACAATTGCCGGAAGACGGAGGCAGCCCACGTGGCCGTCACGATGAGCGGTTAGAAGAGTGTGGCCGACGTGTGCGGCGGAATGTTTCTGAGCCCTAAAAAGGAACGGCGTCCTGACGCTTGGGACAGCATGGAGGAACCTTGAGCACGTCACGCTGCGTGGGATAAGCCAGAACCAAAAGCCCAAAAGTTGCATTATCTCACTGATTTCAAATCATTAGAATAAGCAAACTTAAGGCCAGAGTTTATAATATGGGTTACCATGGGTGGGGATGGGGAATGGGGATTTGTAACTTAATCGGTAAAGTTTCTGTTTGAGTGATGGAAGAGTTTTTGGTAATGGATTGTGGTGATATTTAAAAGTAGTTAAAATGGGAAATTTTAGGCTGTATGTATGCTATCAGAATTTAAAAAAAACTTAACCCACAGGGTTGTGTAACAGAGTGAACCCTAACATAAACATGGATTATCGTTAACAATACGAATATAACAATATTGATTCACCACTTGTAACCGAGGCACTGTCCTAAGGCAGCCTGTTAATAGCGGGAAACTCTGCAGGGGGTGGTCTGCGGGAACTGTGATTCCTGCAAGATTCTTCCCTAAACGACAACGTCATTAATAATAGTTAGAGGCCCTCCCCGAGCCTTGGCTTTGAGGCGGTGTCCTCCCACAGCTCGAGCTGGACTTCTGGCCTCTGGGGCGAGGCCGGACCGCCCTGCTGGGCCACCGGTCTGTGACTCTTTGTTCCGGCACCCCCGGCCGGCAGACCCCAGACGAGGGCCCCTTCCACAGCTGGAAGAGTCAGACACTCCACTGGAGCTTCTGCTGGAGCATGCCGGAAGTTTCTGGGTCCAGAGAAATAAAAGTTAGTTTAAAGATAAAGACTGAACAACACATGGTGGGACAGAGCCGAATGTGAGGCCAGTGTGAGGGGCCGATCTGCCCTGACCCCTGGCCCAGCACGGATGTGCTGGGCGTCTGCACCCACATCCCCTGGCCCTGCGCGTGGGCCCGCCGCCCACCCTGGCCTGCCGCGGCTCCGGGGCGCAGCCTCTGTGGGAGTCCCGGCTCCCCCTTCTTCCCAGCATCAGGTGGAAGCCGGGCTTTGCTCGGGGACAGCGGCCCCCGCCCGGGCGCTTGTGTGGGTGGTTGGCTGGCCCCTGGTGGGCGAGGGCCGTCCCTCCCACCCCTGCCTACCACCCACTGTCCAAGTCGAGTCCTGACCCTGCCCTGGAGGCTGCGGCCCTCAGGCCCGGCCCCTGGATCCTTCCAGAACAGCCCCTCCCTCGGCCCAAGCGGCTGTGCGAGCTGCTGAACTTCATCTTAATGGGACGCCCTGCAAGGCCTCGCCCGTCTCTGAACCTCTGAACGGGAAGAGTGAGCACCCTCCAGCTGAGGTCAGCATCAGGACCTGCTCACCAGATGCCCACAGGCTGCGACAACACCCAGCGCAGCCGTGACCACTCCTCAGCCGTTAGCACCACACGTGAAGACGAGCCGCTCGAGTGCAAGGGAGAGCTGAGCAGGGGGCCAGGATGTGACCACCCGATGTGGCCATCAGGGTCCCCCGTGCTGGGCGCATCTGCCCAGTTGCAGCCCTTCTGAACACATCTGTCCTGGGTGCGTTGTCTGGGTGCACCCTCCTGGGTGCGTCCATCTGCCTATGTCCTCTCTGGGTGTGTCCATCTGCCTCCTTCCTGGGTGCAGCACTTGGGGTGGCTGCACTGCTCTCAGCTTTGGGCATCTCCCACCGCAGAGGTGGCAGGGGCTGTCTGTCCAGGGCCCGAGTCCACCCGGTGGCCGTAGACCCGCTGCGGTGAGCACAGACGCTTGCGCGCACGTGGGCGTGGGCACTGACTCCGTGGGCCTGGCGTCGCAGAGCCCCTGGGCTGGCCCAGCCTGAGCTCAGCGGTTTGCTGGGGCTGAACCACCAGGGCTGCCTCCACGCACGGGCGGTCAGTGCGGGCCCAGGTCCTGCCTGGATTTGCTCTGCGGGGATCGCAGATCCTCCTTCTGCTGCTGTCCAGGTCACTGTCCTGCCTAGGGCCCCCTGCCCAGGCCCCAGTCTGAGCCCATCCTGCGCAGCGCCGAGCCCTCCTGCCCCCAGAGCCCCCTCCTCTCACAGTGTCCTTTACCCACCAGGAGAGGGAACTCCACCCAAAACCACAGCTCAGCGGGCAGGCGGGCGTGGCCCCCAGGCGCCGCGGGGTTGCTGACGCCCGCCCCCCCCCAGGTGCTGCAGCACCCCTCCGAGGACGGCCAGGTGCTCAGCCTGTGCAGCAGCACCAAGGAGGCTGCGGCCAAGGTGGCGGAGCTCTGGATCTTCTCTCTGTCCAGCCAGCCCATCGACCACGAGGACAGCGCCATGCAGGCCGGCCCCAAGGCCAAGTCCGCAGGTGAGCGTGCGCCGGCGCCCACAGCTGTGTGGCGAGGTGCCCTGGGAGCCTCGGGCCTGGGAAGTACAGCTCCGGGTGGCTCTGAGCACCCAGGCATTCTCGCGAAGGAGGTGGCCTGGCAGATGCTGCAGCCGTCCCCTGGCTTGGTCACCAGTGCGGGCCCCTCCCACCCGAGCAGGGGACGTCGTGCAGGGCGTGTGAGGGGAGGGGAAGGCTGGCAGTGGGCACTGGACAGTCAGAGGGCTCGAGAGCGGCCGTCACTGGCCAGGGGTTACAGCGCCTCCTCCCCGCTGGCCCCCTCCCCTTCTCTCCATCTCCTGCCACCCAGCGCCCTCAGCGCCCCGCGCGGGGTGGGGCCTCAGCGCGTCTCCCCTTTTCCCCGGCCCCACAGACAACTACTCTGAGGAGGAGTACGAGAGCTTCTCCTCCGAGCAGGAGGCCAGCGACGATGCCGTGCAGGGCCAGGTAACCCGGTCCACGGCGACCTCCAGCGTCGGCCCCTCTCCGAAGAGCGGCCTGAGCATTGCTGCACCCCAAGAGGAGAGCCCTGGGCCCCCGGGGGCGGGCGGCTGCGCACCAGGGTCCCCCCACGTGAGGCCCCACGTGCTGGGGCTGGGCCCACCTGGCGCCCTGAGCCCACGGCCCCACCTGGCAGAGGCCCCTCCCCCAGCTGCTGGGGGGCCAGGTGGGGACTGGGGGGGAGGGGCCTCAGCGCCCCCGTGTCTCTGCAGGATTTGGACGAGGACGACTTTGATGTGGGGAAGCCCAAGAAGCAGCGGCGATCACTAGTAAGAACGACGTCCATGGCCAGGGTCGGTGGAAACTGGTTTTACTAACACCAAGGGGCTGGGAGGCACTGGGCGGGCATGCGGGGGCCGCCGTGTGGGCCCCTGATCCGGGGAGGGCCACGGACCGCTGCCAGGCGCCTCGGCTCGTGCCGCCTTGCTGAGCGCAGGGCCAGAGCTTTTACCGCAGACGCCGTGGCAGCCCCTCAGGCCAGGAGGTCGGGGCGCTGTGGCCCTTGCAGGGTGGCCCCCCACGGCAACAAGGCTGGGGTGCGGGCGGGTGGAGGGACCGAGGAGGCTGGGCCACTGCCCGCCGGCCCAGGCGTTCTGTGAGCAGAGCCTGCGGGGGCCCCCTCCGGGGCAGCGCAAGGGCGGTTGTGGGCGTTGAGCCCGGCCCACCAGCCTGGCATCCTGGGGCTGCAGGGAGGGCCTGGGGCAGCTGCTCCTCCTGGGGCTCTAGGGGCAGGGGTCTTAATCCTCCAGGGGCCTCAGGCAGGGGCCTTGATGCCAGTCCTGGAGACCCCCCAGCACGGCGACCGGCCAGCAAGGCCTCATGCCGGGGAGGGCCCGGGAGCCCGGCCAAGCCCCGGAACAGCTGCTCCCTCCGCTGGGAGGGGGCTGGGCGCAGGCAGGCCTCTGTGAGGGTCTGCTGTCGGGGTGCTGCGGCAGGGGCAGCTCGTTCTCTCCCAGCGCTGCGGCCCCCTCCCTCTCGCTGCTGTGCAGCGGCTCCGCTCGGGCCAAGGCCCGTCGGGGAAGTGAGGCGGGTGCCTGCGCGCAGGGGCTCAGCCCGCGCGCCCACGTCAAGGCCAGGCGTGTCTCAGCCTGACCGTATTGGGACGAGGAGGGCTTCTGCAAGCACCCTCGTAGCTCCCTTCTGGGAGCCGCGCCCTGCACGGGCTCGCCGCGCTGTTTCCCCCGGAGGCCGCGCCGCCTGACCCTGTGTCCTGCTTGACTTGCAGCAACAGAACTTCAAGCAGAAGGTCGTGGCGCTGCTGCGCAGGTTCAAGGTGTCCGAGGAGGTGCGTGGTGGGCCGGGCCTCCCGGGGACGGCCGGGCGCGAGGGCCCTGGGGTCGGGTTCTGGCTGCCCGCCCGGGCCGGCTGTGCGCGTCACTGTGGGGCCCCTCCCTGGGCCTCCTTGACAACGGAGCCAAGGCCCCTTGGGAGAGTGCGTGGGTCTCGGGTGCTGTAATCGCAGCCCTTAAATTCCTTCTTCTGATGTTTCCCCAGTCTCCGAATTCTCTACAGGGAGTTTGGATAACTGAAAATCAGAAAGAAATGCTGTTCTTAAAAATGAGGTCAAAGAAAAATTAGTCTGAGTTCTGAGCTAAGAGTGGAGAAGTGGCTTAAGCATTTAAGACCCAAAACGACGTCAGCTCACGCAGCCACGATGGCGTGGAGAGCCGGGCGCACGGCAGCAGCGCCACATCGGCCACGCCAAGGCTGAGCCCTCGGGAGTGCCAGGGCTGAGGGAAGAGGCATCGCCAGCTGGCTGGGAGCCCAGGACGGCTGCTCCCCTGCCTCTTGGGGTGGGGCCTCCCAGCCCCACTGAAGGGAGAGGGCGGCAACAGGCTGTGGAGTGGACACTGGCCGGCCCCAGCTGCCCTGGACATGTCAGGAGAGCAGACCCCAGACTCACGGAAGCCCTGCACCGCTAAGCTTGTCTGCCACACCTAGCAGCCTGGTCTCTTCCCTTCCTGGGCACCTCGGCCCCCGGGCTCCCTGCCAGGCACCCCTCCGCCCCCGTCCTGAGCCCCCAGCAGCCTTGGAGTGGAGAAGCAGCCCCTGCCCAGGCCCACCCGGCGGTCTGCGCCCCAGCACGCCGGAGCCGTGTGGCGGCGAGGCTGAGGGGTGCTACAGCAGGGCCTCGGGCGGGACGCCCCTGCAGATCCCCGAGGGTGGATTCGGGTGAGGCCTGCCCCTCAGAACCTGAGCTTTGGGTGAGAGGCTGCCATTTGTGATTTACATTCAGAAGCACAGGTGACACCTGCATATGGCTCGTTGGTTTTCAACAACGGTACCAAGTTCATTGGAGAAAATATCTTTTTAACAAATAACAAAAAAACCCCACACACCTCAACATATGCTACACACCACAGACAAAACTCAACTCAAAATGAGTCATTGACCAGGAAGCGGACTTGGCCTAATGGATAGGGCGTCCACCTACCACATGGGAAGTCCATGGTTCAAACCCAGGACCTCCTTGACCCGTGTGGAGCTGGTCCACGAGCAGTGCTGATGCACGCAAGGAGTGCCCTGCCACATGGGTGCCCCTGCATAGGGGAGCTCCACGTGCAAGGAGTGTGCCCCACAAGGAGACCTGCCCAGGAATGGCATCATACGCACAGAGAGCCGATGCAGCAAGATGACGCAACAATAAGAGACACAGATTCCTGACACACATATTGCAGCCTGACAAGAATGCAAGCAGACACAGAAGAATACACAGCAAATGGACACAGAGCAGACAACCGAGGGGGGGGTGGGCGTGAGAAAAAAAAAAAATGAATCATTGACCTAAATTTAAAACCGAAAGCTTAAAAATTACTTAAAATTTTAAAACTTAAATATTAAACCCTAAGGAAATATAGATTTAAATTCTGTGAATTTCTAGAAAAAAAACAAGGAAATCTTTGTGATCTTGGTTTAGGCACAGTTTTGCTAGGAGCCAAAAAACACATACCATATTCACCAAATGCAATGAACGTCCCATGATAATGAAGGGTTGTCGATGTGGGAGGAGTAGGGTGAGGGGGGTGGGGGCTTTATGGGGACTTCATATTTTTTTAATGTAACATTTAAAAAATAATAAAGAAGAGGGGAGGGGAAGTACTATAAAAGAAAAAAGTGAGATATTGGGCTTCATCAAACGTAAAAACCCTTATTCTTCAAAGGACACCATTTAGACAAGCCACAGAAGAAAACATTTGCAAGTCACATATCTGAAAAAGGACTTATAACTAGTATATTTTAAAGAACACTTAAAAATCATTAAGGGGCAGTGGACTTGGCCCAATGGATAGGGCATCTGCCTACCACATGGGAGGTTCGTGGTTCAAACCCCGGGCCTCCTTGACCCATGTGGAGCTGGCCCATGCACAGTGCTGATGTGTGCAAGGAGTGCCGTGGCACGCAGGGATGTCCCTGCGTAGGGAAGCCCCACACGCAAGGAGTGCGCCCTGTAAGGAGAGCTGCTCAGAGCAAAAGAAAGTGCAGCCTGCCCAAGAGTGGTACCGCAAACACAGAGAGCTGACACAGCAAGATGATGCAACAAAAAGAAACAGATTCCTGGTACCGCTGATCAGGATAGAAGCAGTCACAGAAGAACACACAGTGAATGGACACAGAAAGCAGATAACTGGATGGGGGGAAGGGGAGAGAAATAAATAAAAAATAAACCTTTAAAGAAAAAAAGTCATTAAGAAAACAACCCAATTAGAAAATGGGCAAGGCCTGTACACTACAAAACATTGCTGAAAGAAATGATCTAGGGAAGGAGATGTGGCTCAAGTGATTGAGCTTCCACCAACCACATGGGAGGTCTGTGGTTCAGTTCCCAATGCCTCCTAAAGAAGACAGCTGGTGCAACGGGCAGGCACGGCAAATTGACATGAGACATGAAAAACACAATGAGAGACACAACAAAACAGGGAATGAAAGTGGCCCAAGCAATTGGGCACCTCCCTCCCGTACCAGAGGTCCTGGGGTCAGTTTTTGGTCCTCCTAAAACAACAAAGAAGACAGACACAGCAAGTGCAAACGAGGAGATGGGGAGAAATAAAATGAATCTTAAAAAAAAAAGCTAAATAAATGAAAAATACACCATGTTCATGGATTAGAAGACTTAAATTTTGAAAAGATAGTAGTATTCCCCAAACTGATGTACAGATTCAGGGCAATTCCTATCAAAATTTCAGCTGACTTCTTTGCAGAAATGGAAGAGCTAATCCTGAAATTCTTAAGGAAATGTAAAGGGCCCAGAATAGACAAAACAATCTGGATGAAAAGCAAAGTTGGAGGACTCACACGTCCCAATTTCAAAACTTCGAGTAATTAAAACTGTGTTATCAGCATAGGACAGACACATGGCCATGGGATGGCATTGGGCATCCAGGAAAAACCCCACACGACAGACGACTGGTCTTCCTGCAGGGAGCTAAGACCACTCAGTGGGGACAGAATGGTCTCTTCAACAGCTGGTGCTGCGACAGCTGGAGAATAATCATGCAAAAGAAAGAAGTTGGGCCCCCCTTCCCACCACACACGAAAGTAGCTCACAGTGGACCAACAGCCTAAATGTAAGAGCTAAAACCATTAACTCTTAGAAGAAACATAGGAACAAATGTTCCTGACCTCATATTAGGCGATGACTGTTTCGTTGTGTTGTGATACCAAAAACACAAACAACAAAAGAAAAAATAGGGGAGCAGTGTGGCTCGAGCAGTTGAACACCTGCTTCCCACATGGATTCAGTTCCCAGTGTCCTAAAAACAACAAGCAAGCAAGCAAACAAACAAACAAAAAACAACTCAGGGGAGCCGGTGCGGCTTCTCACATACGAGGTCCCGAGTTCAATCCCCGGCTGTGGGACTTAAAAAACGAATTGGACTTCATCGAAACTAAAAATGTTTTATGTTGCAAATAAACTATCAGAATGAAAAGACAACCCACAGAATGGGAAAAAATATTTGCATACCACGTGTCTGATAAGGGACTCACATTGTGAATATATAAAGAAATCCTACAATTCAAAAAAGACAAAGAGCCCAATTAAAAACAGGCAGATGTTTCTCCAAAGAAGCTCATTATATTAGTCTGCCATAAGGCTGCCAATGCAAACGTACCAGAAATGGGTTGGCTTTTATAAAGGGGATTTATTTGGGGTAAAAGTTTATAGTGCCAAGGCTGTGAAAATGTCCAACTCAAGGCACCCTTAGAGATGCTTTCTCGGCGGTCGTCAGCCGCTGGTGATCCTGGCGTCCTGCCTTGGGAAGCAAGATGGCGGGTCTGCCGTTTCCCTCTGCGCTTTCCCTGAGCTCAGCTGCGGGGGCCGGGCTGTGGCTCATCCCCGCAGCCTTGCGCAGCTCCGTGGGGCCAGCCTCGGGGGCTTTGTGCTCCAGCTTCTGCTGCCCGAGCTCCTCGCGTGCGCTTGCGTGGCAGGGTCAAGGTGGCAGCTTTCGTTCTCCGTGTTTCTGTGTCTCAGCTTACATAAGGCTAAGGAAGAGAGCAGAGGCCCAACCTGGGCTGCCCCTCGCTGACGTAGCGACCCAATCAAGCCATCTAAACGAGTGGCCCTTAGCCGAATCTAGTGTAATCAAGGGGTCTCACACCCACAGAAATGGATTAGTTCAGAAACAGTCTTTTCTGGGATTCACCAAATTCAGACTGTTAAACTCATTTCTCCAAAAATCACATAAAAAAAGACGTTCAAGGTCACTAACTATTAGAGAAATGCAAGTCAAAACCACAGTGAGAACCTGTTTCATACCCACTAGAATGGCTACTACTTAAAAAATGGAAATGACAGGTGCAGGAGGCAGTGTGGAGAACTAGGACCTTTGCTGGTGAAAGGAAACGTGCAGCTGCTGTGGAAAGCAGCCAATTGCCGTGTGACCTGGCAACGCCCAGAAGGGCTGAAAGCAGGGACTAGAGCAGGTATTTGCACGCTGATGCTCACAATGACATTCACAATTGCTGGTGCCAAAGGGCTGCCAATGCAAAGTACCAGAGATGTTGGCTTTTATAAAGGGGGTTTATCTGGGGTAAATGAAATGTTCATATCGAGGCATCAGTAGAAATGCTTTCTCACCAGTCGGCTGCAGGGGACCCCAGCGTGCTCCCCAGGGTGAAGCGGCCCCCCCGAGCTCTGCCTGGCCTGCCCCTCCGGCTCTTCCTTCCTTTTAAGCTCGGGGGCCCAGCCTCTAGAGGCTTGGTGCTTCAGTGGCCCTGCGTCCTCTCTCCTGGCACGGGCTTATTTCTTTCCCGGCCTTCTGTGTCAGTCTTGGCAGTTCCGCCCTCTTCCCAGTCTCAGCTGTGAGCTGTCAGGCACTCGGCTCACCTCCCAGGGCCTCGGCCGTTCGAGCCTCTTCCTGTCGGGCAGGATCAGAAATGACAGAGCTCTTCCCGTGTCTGCCTGTGCGAGTGTCCATTTATACAGACCCGACAAGGGGGCCGGGACTCGGCCTGAGCCCCCATTGACGTGGTCACTTCGAAAGCCCTGCTCTCAGCAGGTCGTCCAGCCAAGACAGCTCAGCTGGGTGTAATGCCGCAAAGGGCGTCCCACCCAGAGCAGATTAGTTTGCAAGAATACTTTCTCTTTTTGGGATTCACAAAGTGACCTCAAACTGCCACAGGTGCAAACAACCCAAGTGCCCCCCCAGCAGATGAATACACAAAACATGGTCTGTCCTTGTAACAGACCATTGCTCAGCTCTGAGAAGGAATGAGGCCCTGATGCAACAACACGGACAGACCGTGAGGAGCTCACACTGAGTGAGACAAGCCAGACACAAAAGGACAAACAATGTGTGCCTCGCTGGTAGGAATTCGATTAGGCACACTTTCTTCTTTTTTTTTTTTTTTCAAATGTTACATTTTAAAAAACGAGGTCCCCATCTACCCCCCACCACTCCCCTTAGGCAAACTGTTGACTCAGATCAGCGAGGGAGGGGGCTGGCTCCAGAGGGGCTGGAGGGAGCTTCCTGGGTGGGAGGAAGATGTTGCTGTGGTTGCAGTGGTGGCTGCACACCTGGATGTGCTTGCTAAAGTCCTACCTGTGCACTCAGGTGCACTGTGGGGTGTGAGTGTGTCAGGTGTGTGCCTGGGTGGAAGAGGAAGAGGCAGATGGCTGCATTCGGGCCAGTGGCCGAAGGCCCCAGGGGACAGTCCCCGTGTGAAGGGCGGGATGTCGGTCGCGGTGGTCCCAGCGCGCCCGCCCCCTCCTGCCGGCGCCGCCTGCCTGGTCCCCTGCCGCCTCCGCGGGGGCACAGGCACCACAGGGCTCACCCCCACACCTGCCGCTCTCCAGGTGCTGGACTCAGAGCAGGACCCTGCGGAGCACGTGCCGGAGGCCGAGGAGGACCTGGACCTTCTGTACGACACGTTGGACATGGAGAACCCCAGCGACAGCGGCCCTGACATGGAGGACGACGACAGCGTCCTCAGCACCCCCAAGCCTAAGCTCAGGTAGGGGTGCCGGTTGGAGCCGCCGGGCCAGGGGCCTGGTGGGCAGCAGGGCAGTCCCTGGAGGCGGGCAGCAGGGCAGTGGTGCCAGCAGGGGCGGGAGAGGCGCGCCGGGGGCTGACAGCCAGCCCAGGGTCTTGCCGGTTGCCGGGAGTGCGGGCAGCGGGAGCACAGACAGCGCGGCCACGGGCCTGAGTCGAGCGCGAAGGGGGCGCCCGAGAGCAGGCGGCGTCGGGCCTGCGGGAGGCGTGGCCGCGGAGCAGAGGGAACGCGCAGGGGTCCTGGGTTAGGGCTGTGAGTGGACGGCACAGGGTTTTGGGGACAGCAGGTTTTCCTGGCTGGTGGCAGTGCAGCGGGGAGCCGCGCCAGGCAGGCAGACCCCACGCCCTCCGGGGCTGGGGGCAGGCAGACCCCACACCCTCCGGGGCTGGGGCTGCACCGAGAGGGCCTCCGGGTCCCCCAGGCCTCACTCCACTCTGCCCTCCCCATCAACGTCCAGGCCGTACTTCGAAGGCTTGTCGCACTCCAGCTCGCAAACAGAGGTCGGAAGCATCCGCAGCTCCCGGAGCCAAAAGGAGCCCCCGAGCCCGGTGGGTGGGCAGCTGGGGGGGGGGCCGGGCTGGCCTGGATGGGGGGGGCGGTGGGCCAGGGTGCGGGGGCCGGGGCCCACGTAGAGCTGCACGCTCTGGCTTCCCCAGAGGCCGCCTGGTCACCCCTGTGTCCCCACAGGCGGAGGCACCCGAGAAGATGCGGTCCCTGGGAGGCCGGCCGCCGAGCGATGGGGACCCCGACTTGGCCGCCCGCGTAAGCAGTGGGGTGGGGGCCACCCTGCATGGCCTCCCCTCGCGGTCACCCACGGTTTTCCCCAGACAGCGCCCTGCCCCTGCTGCACTCGAGCGCAGCTTCCTCCAGGAAGGCACTGGGGCTGCAGGCATGGTCGGGGCCCAGAGGCCCAGCCTGGGGGTAGAGCAGCTCTGGGCTCCGTGTCCAGTGCCGGACGCTGGGGCCAGCCCCGAGCCCCACCTTTTGGCAGGTGCAGGGGCCCTCTGGCGGGTGGGCAGATGCGCACGGGGTCTCCCTTGCTTGGCAGAGCGGGCCGGCCCATGAGCAGCCTGCGCAGACGGAGGACAGCCCTGAGGCTGAGGCCACCGCGCTGGACACGTTCACCGAGAAGCTGCCGCCCAGCGGGAAGATCCCCAAGGCGGAGTCGCTCATCATCGCCTCCACCAGGTGCCGGCGCGGGCGGCTGGGGGAGGGGCCGAGGCGGCCGGGTACCACTGCCCGAGCGGCCCCCAGAGCAAGACCAGGCCCTCGGCTGGGCTGCGGGGGCCCGGGGCCCCCCAGCCCACACCCCTGCTGCGTCGGGGCAGCACGGGGCGCGTCCTGGCAGGCTGCATGCTGGGCTCGGGCGGGCCTGGCCTCGCGGACGTGCTGCCTGCTCCCCGTGCCTGGGTGGGTGTCTGCGCAGCCTTCACTCAGAGCTCCTGGCTGGCTGTGCAGGAATCAGTGCGGGGACGACGCGCTCCCTTGCCAGTTGTTGGGATCTCAGGACGATGTTTTTCTGAGCTACTTGGGCTCTCCAGAAGCGTTGGGCCTGGACACGGGTGTTAGTCTGGCGAGCAGCCTGGGGTGGGCTCTGGGCACCAGTGCTGACGTGGCCTCCGCAGGCCAGCGGCCAAGGGGCAGCCCACCCTCTCCCTGGCCCGCCCTGCTCCCCCCAGGTCCGAGGGAAAGCAGGCTGGCCGCCGGGGCCGGAGCACATCCCTGAAGGAGCGGCAGCCAGCGCGGCCGCAGAATGAGCGGGCCAACAGCCTGGACAACGAGCGCTGCCCTGACACGCGGAGCCAGCTGCAGGTGCCTGGGGCCAGGGGTCCTGGGGACAGCCAAAAGGGCCCCAGTGGGTGGAGGCCACGGACACCAGGGCCACCTGGCCCCGGCGAAGGCCGTGCTGCCAGGAGGCTGGGGCACCCCGGGAGGGCCCGGCGGCTGTCTCGGGGAGGGGCCTGGGAAGGGCCCTGCTGAGAAGCTTCCAGTCGGCTCCCACTGTCCTGCATGGGGCTGCCCCCACCTCCCTGGCGTCGCAGGGACCCCCACCTGGGCTCTGGGGGGGCTGCCTGTGAGCCCTTAATGCCCCATGGGCACTTCAGTCCAGGGCGTCTGGCCTGTCCACACTGGCAGATCCTGGGAGCCCATGGGGCATGGGCAGCTGTGGGCGGTGGGGCCTGGGGCGGGGGAAGCTGCAAGGGGTAGGGGGCTGGGGAGTGAGGAGCCCAAGGGCAGGGAGTGTTGGGGGAGCCCGTGGGGAGCCACGGGCAGTGGGGGGCCAGGGAGTGAGGAGCCCATGGATGTGGGACTATGGCAGGGGAAGCCCAAGGGCAGGGAGTGGGGGGGGGCCCGTGGGGGGGTCGTGGGGGAAACCTGAGGGGGGGCTGTGGAGGGATCCCGTGGGTGGGGGGGCCGTGGGCGGTGGGGGGCCAGGGAGTGAGGAGCCCATGGACGTGGGACCGTGGCAGGGGTGAGCCCGAGGGCAGGGGGTGTGGGGGCAGCGGTACCTGTGGGTGTGGACGTTCTTGCTGCGTCCCCAGATCCCCAGGAAGACCGTGTACGACCAGCTGAACCACATCCTGGTTTCTGACGATCGGCTCCCGGAGAACATCATTCTTGTCAACACCTCCGACTGGCAGGGCCAGGTAGGCACGAGCCCGCCCACCTCTGCCCCCACCCGCCCCTCCCTTGCCCTCCCCTGCCCTCCCCCTGCCGTCCCCCTCCTTTACCCCCCTCCTCTAACCCCCTCCTCTGCCCTCCCCTCCCTGCCCTCCCCTCCTCTGCCCTCCTCCCCCCGACTTCCCCCCTGCCCTCCCCCCCCTCTGCCCGCCCCCTCCTCCGCCTTCCTCCCCTCTGCCCCCGCCCTCCCCCTCCCCTGCCTTCCCCCTGCCCTCCCATCTGCCCTCCCCCTCCCCTGCCCTCCCCTCCTCTGCCCGTCCCCTCCTCTGCCCTCCTCCCCTGTCCTCCCCTCTGCCCCCGCCCTCCCCCTCCCCTGCCTTCCCCCTGCCCTCCCATCTGCCCTCCCCCTCCCCTGCCCTCCCCTCCTCTGCCTGCCCCCTCCTCTGCCCGCCCCCTCCTCTACCCCCCTCCCTGCCCCCCCCCTCCCTCCAGTGGCCCCTTGGCCAGCCACCCTCTGCTCTAAAGGTGCTTCCCCACCCACTGGTGGGGGAGCTGAGCCCGTGAGGCCTTAGAAAGCCTCAGCCCCTGCCTCCCGCCCGACTGCGGTGCGCTTGAGTGGAGCGCAGTGGCTGCGCGGAGAGTGCGCCGTCCTAGACCGGGGCGGGCCCCTGAGTGGCTCCCGGCGGGCCGCACCCTTTCTCCCGGCCAGTTCCTGTCGGGCGTCCTGCAGAAGCACACGCTGCCCGTGGTCTGCACGTGCTCCCCGGCCGACGTCCAGGCGGCCTTCAGCACCATCGTCTCGCGCATCCAGAGATAGTGAGTCGCATGCCCTCTGCGGCACCAGGGAGCGTCCAGTGCGGGGGGGGGGGGGGGGGGGGGGGCACACGGGCGCGGGTGGGGCCGCTCTCCTAAGGCGTCCGTCCCTCTCTGCCCCTGCCACGGGGATCGCAGCTGCAACTGCAACTCGCAGCCGCCGCCCCCGGTGAAGATCGCCGTGGCGGGCGCGCAGCACTACCTCAGCGCCATCCTGCGGCTCTTCGTGGAGCAGCTGTCCCACAAGACCCCTGACTGGCTCGGCTACATGCGCTTCCTCGTCATCCCGCTGGGTGAGCGTGAAGGCCCAGCCCGGGCGGCTGGCGCTGCGGCTCCGCGCCCTGCGCTGTGCTGATGGCTCTCCTCTGCGCAGGTTCCCACCCCGTGGCCAGGTACCTGGGCTCCTTCGATTACCGCTACAACAACTTCTTCCAGGACCCGGCCTGGAGAGACCTGTTCAGCAAGCTGGAGGCCCAGAGCGCCGGTGAGCGCGGCCGGGGCCGCCTGCAGGCCCGCACCTTGCGGACAGCTCCTGCGAGGCCCCACGCGGCTCAGGCTCTCCTGCCGAGCTCATGGGGAATGAGGCTTGTTCAGGAAGGGCTCTTGGAGGTTTGGGGAGGAGGCCCTGCTGCCTCACCCCAAGACCGCCATGGGGTGGGGGGCAGAGGCCTCAGACACAGCTGCCACCAGGGACTCTGGGCTCCGCGACCACATTGCAGGCACACCCTGGTGAGGGGTGGGGATGGAGGGGGCAGGGGTGGAGGGCCAGAGCTCGAGGGGCAGGGTGGGGGGCAGGGGTGGAGGGACAGAGCTTGGGGGGCAGGGTGGGGGGGCAGAGCTCGGGGGGCAGGGTTGGGGGCAGAGGCCTCAGACACAGCTGCCACCGGGGACTCTGGGCTCCGCGACCACATTGCAGGCACACCCTGGTGAGGGGTGGGGATGGAGGGGGCAGGGGTGGAGGGCCAGAGCTCGAGGGGCAGGGTGGGGGGCAGGGGTGGAGGGACAGAGCTTGGGGGGCAGGGTGGGGGGGCAGAGCTCGGGGGGCAGGGTTGGGGGCAGAGGCCTCAGACACAGCTGCCACCGGGGACTCTGGGCTCCGCGACCACATTGCAGGCACACCCTGGTGGAGGGGTGGGGATGGAGGGGGTAGGGGTGGAGGAGCAGAGCTTGAAGGGAAGGTTGGGGAAAGGGGTGGAGGAGCAGGGGTGGGGGGGCAGAGCTCGGGGGGCAGGGGTGGAGGGACAGGGGTAGAGGGACAGGGGTGGAGGGACAGAGCTCGGGGGGCAGGGTGGGGGGGCAGAGCTCGGGGGGCAGGGTGGGGGGCAGGGTGGGGGAAGGTCCAGGGAGCGCGGGGCTTGCGTGGCTCCAGGCACCGCTGTGGGCTCTGAGCACACTCCCCGCCCGCCCCGGTCGCCCCTGCAGTGCAGGAGACCCCGGACATCGTGGCTCGGATCACACAGTACATCACTGGCGCTAACTGCGCCCACCAGCTGCCCATCGCGGAGGCCATGCTGACCTACAAGCAGAAGAGGTAAGGCACGAGGGTCCCCGGGCTAGCTGGGACGCAGCCGGTCAGCCGGGGGCGGCCTTGTCCAGCTGGGCAGGGGGTGGCAGCGCCTTCAGGCCATGTTAGGCCAGCACCTCGTGGGCCCCACACAGACCCCGGTGCCTCCGGCAACCGCCCAGCCAGGCCCCTTCCCTGCCTGAGTCAGCCAGAGCACAGCCGCGCTGCCCCAGCTCTGCCCCAGCTCTGCCCCAGCTCTGCCCTGCACACGGAGAGGGAGGCTCCCCGGTTCGCAGTCGGCGTCTCAGCCTGGGAGGGCCGTGCCGGCCTGGCTCCGCTGGGGGTCATAAAGACACAGAGCGAGGGGTCCTGGGGCGGGGGGCTCCCTGGAAAGGCAGAGGGGCTTGAGAGGAAGCTGAGCAGCCTGCGCCGTGGCCAGGCCGCCTGGACACCCCTGCTAGGCCAAGACGGAGAAGCCGGGCACAGGCCAGCCCCGGAGGGCCGCGCGGCTCCTGGTACCCGAGCGGGGTGGCCCACGCGCCCGGAGGTGCCCGTCAGGCCCGCGGGAGGCTGGGGCAGGATGTGCCGCCTCTGCCCCTCCGGGCGCCTGCGCGGGCCGAGCCGCTCCGGCCCCTCGTGTCGGCGGGCGCTGGCTGCCGGGAGTGGGGAGTAACGCGTCTGCTCTCTCCTGTGGCTTTCTGGAAAGGAGAAAGAACTTCCATTTTGATTTTACCCTAAGGTACGGCCCGTGTCCGCTCTCCCGCCGTCCCAGGCTGCTCTCCAGGCTTGTGTGCCTGCCCGCGGGGTGCTCTGTGTCCTCCCGGTCCTGGGGCTGCCAGGTGCCCCAGGCCGCGCTGTGGGAGGAGACCCTCTCCCCTGCGCCGTCACCCCCGAGGGGAGGCCGGGCAGGCTGCTTCGTGCTTCGTTTGTTTTGATCCAGTGCTTTGGGTTAGGAGGTGCCCAAACGTGAGCCTTTCGAGGGGCTGGCGAGGTTTCAAGGCCCTGGGGGGCTCTGCTCCCATTAGGTTAGAGAGCAGGCGCTGGCTCTGCGCTGCGCGCTGCCGCCGTGCGTGTAGGTTACTGCTCCCACCCCAGGGTGGAGACGTGGAGGCCCAGGGCGGGCAAGGAACCTGCCCGGGGCACAGCCCGCCCCAGGGCTCCCCTGCCACCCGGCCGCGTGGCGCCAGAGGTGCAGGATGTGCTCCCCCCACGTAGTTCTGGCTTGCGCAGGAGCGGTGGCCACAGGGCTGGCCCCCACCCAGCGCTAGAGCCTGGACCCCTCCCGTGGGCTGCCTCCTTTTTGGAGCTGGTGCTGAGCCCTCCGCCCCCAGCCCCCTCCAGGCCATGTGCCTGGGTTCCAGGCACAGCCAGGATGGCGCCCCTACGGCCCCCCGCCCGGGCAGACCCCCTCTAGACCATGGGGAGAGCTGCGCTGCCTCCTGGGCGCCCTGTGGCCCTGGGCGAGAAGCTGATTCCTGGCACCTGCCGTCCCTCCATCCTCTAAACAGCTCCCAGGGCAGGCGGGGTGTCGGAGCCCCCACTCCTGCACTGCGAAGCCCCTGAGCGCCCTGGAGCAAGACCGGCCTGGGAGTCCCCACAGGGTCCACGCCACCCCGGCCCATGCCCCAGCCGTGATGCGGGGCTGGCGGCGGCTCTAGCGCAGCAGCATGCCTCCCGCCCGGCTCGGCATTGCGGGGGTGACACCGCGCTCTGGGTGGGCCTGGGGGGCTCCGGGTGCTCTGGACAGCCGGGGGCCCTGCCGGGTCCCTGCCAGCTCCCTGTGGAGGGCGGGCGCCAGCCTCCCCACCCTGCGTCCACCCTGCCTGCCGCACGCTCTCAAAGCCAACAGCCGCACGTGTACTTTAAGGCCGAGCAGAGCACCCGCGCCCTCGCTGGCGTCCACTGTGCCCCGCCCTGCCGTGGTGCCCACGCCGGACGTGCCTGCAGGCAGGTCTCGGGTCGGGCTGCTGGGTGCCTGGCACTGCACAGCCTGCCCCAGGGGTCTTCCGGCCGCCCTGTGCCCAGGAGCACCCATCGGCCACACGTGGAGCAGTGTCAGCCCCAGCACCCACGGCTCCTCCGTGTCCCGGGTTCGAGTTCAGTCTCAGTGTGAACTGGTGTCACCCCTGTGCGCTGGACGTTGTGTGCATGGCCCAGCGGGCAACCCGGCTGCGCGGGCTCCAGCAGCTTCCTGTGCCGTGCCTGCCTCCACGTGCCTGGCTCGGGGGTGCCTGTGCTGGCTGTGCCCTGCTCAAGTGCAGTGGCTCGGGGGTGCCTGTGGTGCCTGTGCTGGCTGTGCCCTGCTCAAGTGCAGTGGGGGTGGTTACTTTTTAATGCACTGGCCTAGGGACCCCAAGGTCCACGGCCGCCAGCCCCCTCTGTGGCCTCGTGAGCCCAGGGGGCCCAGGTGGCGGCCAAGGCACTGGCACTGGCCCATGGCGCGGCCGGCCCAGCGGGGGCAAGCCAGGGCCGGCTGCGAGCACTGGTGCCGGGTGGCCTGGCCCAGGACCTGCTCTCCGCGTCCTTGTGGGAAGGGAGGAGGTCGAAGGCTTGGCGACTCCCTGGCCAGCACAGGGCGCCGGGGGGACGAGCGGCAGCTTGCTCTCCCCCGAGGTGTTGGCTGGGCCGTCGGGGCGGGGAGCTGCCTGGCCTCAGGGCCACGGGGTCCTGGGGCAGGCGGCCCCCTGTGGCTACTGTGCCACAGGGCAGAGGCCCCACCCCACCCCTGGCCTCCTGACCAGGTCCTTGGGCTGAGGTGGGGAGGCCTAGGGGTCCGGGGAGGTTGAACTGGTAACCAGTGCCGCGTGCAGCTCGCAGGTGGCACCCACCGCACAGAGGGGTCAGGCCCGCAGCCTCCCGCCCATGAGCTCGGACTTCACCCCGAGGGGCCCTGAGCCAGCAGCCCCTGCGTGAGGCCAGCGCACACGAGGCCGCCCAGGACCCCGTGCTGTGCGCGTGAGAAGAGAGAGCCTGCGGAAGGGGCGGGGCAGCGCAGATGCCACAGTGCGGGGAGGGAGAGGGGAGGGCCTGGGGGCTCGCTTCCGGGCACTGGAGACCCCTGGCCCGGATGGCGGTCCAGCAGAGACAGCCTGATGGAGGCAGCTCCACTTGCAGGAAGGAGGCGCGCGCCGCGGGCCACCCCCAGCCGCCGTGCTCCCTGCGGCAGCCCACCGCCCCGCGTTCCCATTGGCCCTGGCCAGTTACCCACCGGAGGAAGAGGCCTGTGGGGGCCTCTGCTGCTCTCGGTGTGCGCCCAGCTGCCCGAGGATCTGCAGGCGCCACGGAGGCCGCGCGGGCACCGTCAGGGCAGCGCGCAGCCTGGGGGCTGCAGACCAAGCGAGCAGAACCCCTGCCCCAGAGCAGGGGCGGCTTCTGCGGGAACGGGCTGGGAATGCGGTTGAGGCTCAAGGGCCCCGAGGGTCCAGAGGCAGCCGGACACTCGGGCGGGCGGCTGGGGGCCCGGAGGGGCCAGTGCCGGTGAGGCCACCTGCGGGGCGTGGGGAGGGGCCGTGCCGTCTGCCGGGAGCGCTCCACCCCCATCCCCACCCCTGTGGCACATGTGGGGGTGCGTGGGGGCCTGAGCCCAGGACCGCGCTAACGCTGCGTTTCCTTTCCTGAAGCCCTGACGAAGAATCGTCTCAGAAGTTCATTCCCTTTGTCGGAGTAAGTTTTCCTGTGGTGTGGACTTTGGAACTTCGTGCTTTGCCTCTCAGCTCAGCAACTTGTAGCTGTCCTGCCAAAATGTCCTCCGTGTAATCTGTCTCTTTACTATTACTAGTTTCCAGGACACTTTCCATGGATTTGAGCTGAGAGCTTGCCTTTAAATCTTAAAATCTTGGCGCTCATTGCTGTCCTTGTCCGATCAGGGCAGGGGCTGCTGGGAGCCGATGCGTGCAGGCAGATGTGCCCCCGGGGAGGCCCGTGTGGCGCCTAAGGCTGCGGGCCCGGCTCCCCCCAGCAGGCCAGAGCTGGCCTTCAGCCTCCATCCCAGCATCGTGGGGGGCCCACCGGGCTTGCTCGTGTAGCCACCAGCAGGCTTGGCAGCCAGCAGCCGCAGGTTCTGCGTGTGCATGTTGAGGCCCCTGCTCCTGCGGCTGCAACCCTGCCTTCCTCCACCCTGCGCCATCCCTTGGCTTTTGTGCTGCTGCACGGCCTCCAGGCGAGTGCTGAGCCGCCTAGCCCGGCCCAAGCCCACTTCCCCTCGTGGACTAGGGCCTCCTGCGCAGCTCCTGCTGAGGGCTGGGGAGGGGTGGAGTCACCCTGGAGCAGCGCTGTCCTGTCCACGAGAGTAGACGTGCTGGCACTGCCAGCCGTGGGTCTCGAGCACTTAAAATGCAACGATTTGGCTGCGGGACTGTATTTTGCGTTTTATATTTAAATCCACAAAGCGTGTGGCTAGTGGTGATCAGCCATGCTGGACCGCGCTGTGGGCGCACGTCCCCGCGGGCCACGCCGGCCCTGGTGCTGCGCCGCCCCTGGGAGGCTCGCTGGCACGTGGCCGGGGGCATCGGGCCCAGCCCCACCGCACCCTCTTACTTCCTAGGTGGTGAAGGTCGGGATCGTGGAGCCGTCCTCGGCCACGTCAGGTAACACCTGGGCACCCAACGCCCTAGGGCTCATGCCCGGCCCACCCCCAGAGGGCCCCTCCCACCATCTCAGCAGGGCCCGGGGCTGCCCGCGTGGCCGTGCCGCAGGTGAGGCTCACCACTGGCCCCTCCACACAGGTGACTCAGACGACGCAGCCCCCTCGGGCTCCAGTGTGCTCTCCTCCACCCCGCCATCCGTGTCTCCGGCCACCAAGGAGGCCTCGCCCACCCCACCCTCCTCGCCGTCTGTCAGCAGTGGCCTCTCCTCCCCCAGGTGAGGCGCGTGCGCCCAGCCTGGCTCTGCGGCACTCAGCCTGACCGGAGGCCTGCAAGTGCTTCCTGCCTGCCTAACGGGACACGTCTGCTGTGAGGGAATTTTGCAGCTTCTTCTGAAAAGTTGCCTGTGCCCGCGGGGTGCTGGGAGGTGGGAGGGGAGGTCAGCTGGGGCCCTCGGGCTGCCTCAGGTGGGGGGTGCTCAGAGCCAGTCTTGGGACAGCCTCGGGGCAGGGGCCGCTGGCCTGGAGTGGACCTCGTCCCGGGCCCAGCAGGGAGGACCTCGAGCCCTGGAGGAAAAGCTGGCCCTGGGCTGCCGAGCCCTGCTGCGGGGGGTGATGCCTGCAGGTGGGCGCCAGCCCCTGGGGCAGCGGTGCTGTCAGTGCCACACCCCCTCAGAGCCGAGGGGGGCCACGGCACCCCAAGCAGGGTGAATGACCCTGGAGGTGCTCCTGGGCCATCACTCAGCTCTGCTGGGTGGGGTCCTACAAGCAGGATTTGGCAGAAGGGAGGAAGCTAGTCGGCCCCGAGAAGGCCCTCGTGGGAGCAGCCGGCCTCGCGGCCACGGCGCTGTGTGTGCAGGCTTCCTCTGGGGCTGGAGGGGCAGAGCCCACCTGCTCCGAACCTGCGCCCTCCCCAAGAGCTGCACAGGCGGAGAGGCCCTCAGCCCCAAGCTTGCCCGGGGGCTGGGGAGGGCCCCTGAGAATGCAGGGTTTGCAGAGATGCCCTGGACCCCCAGCTGTCTCCTGCTGCGCCAAGTGGGGGCGGGGCCTACGGATGGAGGGCAGCCCAGCCCTGTGGGGTGACGTGCGGGTGGCGGCCCCTGTCCGGGCGCCCAGGGCACTTCTGGAGTAAGCGGGGCCCTGGGGCTCCCTGAGCCAGGCGACCGGCCCAGCCTGGGCCTGAGGACGCAGGCCCTTCTCGCTGTGGGTGCTCCCTGGCGGTGGGGGCTGCGCCCAGGTCCCCAGGGGCAGAGCACCCCGTGACGCAGGCCCTCTCCACAGCCAGGGCGTCGGTGCCGAGCTGATGGGGCTGCAGGTGGACTACTGGACGGTGGCTCAGCCGGCAGAGAAGAAGCGGGACGCCGAGAAGAAGGAGCTCGCCGCTGCCAAAAGCACGCTCAAGTGCACTTTCCGGTCCCTCCAGGTCAGCAGGCTGCCCAGCAGCGGCGAGGCCGCGGCCACGCCCACCATGTCCATGGCCGTGGTCACCAAGGAGAAGAACAAGAAGGGTGAGGGGGACGCTTCGGGGCTGCCGAGGCGTGCGAGGCTGTGCACGCTGGGCCTGCAGTGTCCCGCCCCTGGGCAGTGCGGGCCTGGGACGCCGCGGCCTGCTTGGGGGTCCAGGCAGGAGAGGGGCTCCCAGGCCGCCCCAGCCCCCCAGCCCCCCAGCCCCAGCCGGCCGCGTGCCCCACCCCCCTGCAGAAACCCCTGCGCCTGAAAGAGCGCTGGGAGGCCATCGTGGCTCCTTCCCTCCTAGTGATGTTCCTGCCCAAGAAAACGAAAGAAAAGGACGTGGAGGCCAAAAGCCAGTGCATCGAGGGCATCAGCCGCCTCATCTGCACGGCAAAGCACCAGCAGAACATGCTGCGCGGTGAGCGGGGCGGGGCGGGGTGGGGCGGGGCCTAGAGCACCGGGGGGCGTGGTGGGGGCGGGGCCGGGCCGGGGCCTAGAGCACCGGGGGCGTGGTGGGGCGTGGTCGGGGCGGGGCCGGGAAGACACGCCCTCGGGGGTGGGGCGGGGCCTAGAGCACCGGGGGCGTGGTGGGGGCGGGGCCGGGCCGGGGCCTAGAGCACCGGGGGGCGTGAGTGGGGCGGGGTGGGGCGGGGCCTAGAGCACCGGGGGGCGTGGTGGGGCGTGGTCGGGCGGGGCCGGGCTGGGGCCTAGAGCACCGGGGGCGTGGTGGGGGCGGGGCCGGGGCCTAGAGCACCGGGGCGTGGTGGGGG
Organism: Dasypus novemcinctus; assembly: GCF_030445035.2. Lineage (NCBI taxonomy): Eukaryota > Metazoa > Chordata > Mammalia > Cingulata > Dasypodidae > Dasypus > Dasypus novemcinctus. The sequence continues at coordinate 411,162 of NC_080675.1, read as the reverse complement.
CGTGGTCGGGGGCGGGGCCGGGAAGACACGCCCTCGGGGGCGGGGCGGGGCCGGCGGGGCGTGGGCAGCCTCAGCCCGCAGGTGGTTTCCTGCCCAGGTGTTTCGCGCAGGGCGGGACCCTCTGACTTTTGGTTAATCCCAGTTCTCCGAGGCGGCAGGGTATGGGCAAAAGCTTTGATTTTGGTTGTGAAAGATGAAAATTAAACCAGAGCAAACTTTGAGCTTGGCTCTTTAAAGAAAAATCATTGTAGCAATATACTTTGTTTTGATATGAGGTATATGTTACCTAATTCACATTTTAAGCACTTTTAACGGGGTGCTTTTCTGCATCTAATAGCTTTTCAAACTCAGAGAAAAATAATCTCCCTATCCTTTCCATTTGAAGAGATTGATTTGATATACTTCAAGCTATGTTTTTTTTTTCCAGCTATGTTTTTACAGAAGGTACTTCACCATAGTTGATTCAAAATAAGTAACTCTCAGAGATTTTTCTCTTTTTATAAGCTAGAGTCTAATAACCACAACAGTTGGAAATCACCTCAGTCTTCATCTTCTGATTTTCTTTTCTTTATTAGAGAAGTTGTAGGTTTGCAAAACAATCATGCATAAAATATAGGGTTCCCATACACTATCGCCTCCTTTGATTTCTCTTAAAGTGGAGGGTATTTTAAGTTTGGGCTGCCAGTATCATCTATTTCAAAACCCTCCCGAGGCAGCTGTGGGGTGGTGACGGCGCCTGCCTGCACACAGCCCCTGGGGCAGTCGGCTCAGGTTGTGCCCCCTGTTTCCCACCTGCTGCAGGCAGGAAGTGCCTAGGCTATGAGTAGAGGCAGGCAGAGGGCAGAGACTGCGAGCAGGTCCCGGGCACTGCGTGCCAAGTGCTGCCCAGGGGTCTCGGGCTCTCCAGCCACAGTCTCCCCAAGAGGGGCCCTTGACCTGCTACCCACGCCCAGGGCAGCAGGGCTCTCTTGCCTCTTGCTGGCCAAGCTGCGCAGACAGGCGCACCTCGTGCCTTGGGGCCTGGCTGGCTGCTGAGGCGCTCTTGTTTCCCCAGTTCTCATTGACGGGGTGGAATGGAACGACGTCAAGTTCTTCCAGCTGGCTGCTCAGTGGTCGTCCCACGTCAAGCATTTCCCCATCTGCATCTTCGGACACTCCAAGTCCACCTTCTAGCTTCTGTCCACCCTGGGGGCAAGCAAGCGAGCCAGAGAGAGGTCCTCAGACGACGGCCCCGAGGCCCCTGTTGCCACCCCCCATGGACCACGGCCTTGCTGGCCACGAGCGCCCCTGCTGTTCTTGTTAACATTTCAGTTTGCTACAGACAGACTTAAAACTCAAAGAGAACCAGTCGTAAGGATGAACGTACTTACAACCTGAAAACTAACGGGCGGCTCTGGGCTGAGAGCTGAGTAACCACTCTGCTTATTAACCAGGATCTTCCAGTGGGTGAGCTTGGAGGCTGGGCAGGAAGGTCAGAGCGGGCAGTGTTGAGCCCGCGTGAGGTGGGTTTCAGTCTTCAGAGCCCCACGGTGAGGACTCTGGCTGCTGCGCCCTGTCCTCCCTGGAAACAAGGCCTGTGCTTTCTCAGGTAGCCGGGGGGTAGGCAGGCAGACAGGGCAGGGGCTGCTGTGCAGGCCAAAGAGCTGGGCGGCTGGAGCTGGGCCATGTCCTGGGAGACAGGGCCTTGCCCACTCAGCCTTGTGTTGCAGAAAATCCTGAGGTGGGACCTGGAGGCCAGGCAGGGCCCCGGCCCGTGCCAGAGGCTTGCAGACACTTCTCATCCTGCCTGCCTGGGCACTCCCTCCTCGCTGTGGAGATTTCATAGTCGCAGATATTTTTCATGCTTTTAAATACATGTTACAACGTAGCTGCCAAACAGTCCTTGCTCTTCAGAAGCCCCAGCAAGATGCCTCCCGCTCCCTCGGGCTGTTCTGGAAAAGCGGGCTTAGCCAGCGCAGCGGCGTCCGGTCTGTGGGTGAGCCCTCTGCACTCCAGCCGCAGCCCCAGGCTCTAACCTGGGCATAGCTGAGATGCTGCAGGAGTCGGTCTGAACCTGGGGGCTCCTGCCTGACTCCCTGCCCCCCCCACCTCCCGTCTTCTCTGGGTTCTCCTGCACTGCTGACCCGTTCTTGGCTCAGTGGGGTCAGCCGCAAGTGTCCAAAGCTGGCTCAGGCCCCTCTGGCCAGGGGCAGGACCAGCAATGTCCACATGGTGTTGGGATTGAGATTTCAGGGTCTTGAATGTGGGCACAGGTGACCAGGTATGTGTCTCACCTGCAGCAATAAATGGTTGGAGCAGGCTCAGGCCAGTGGGCCCTGGCTAGAGCTGTGGGCGCAGCCGGGGAGCCCCCAGGCCTCTCCTGCCCAGCTCTGAGCTGTGCATTTGGCCCCCCGCCTTTCCCTGCCGCAGGAGAGGATGATCCAACTGTAGCTCCTGCCCTCCACCTGACTGCACCTGTCCCACCTGCATTGCAGGTCTCTACAGGAAGAGCCCACCTGACCATGGCCCCCAGGGGACGGGGTCACTACGAAGGCCCGGGTCACCAGCTGCTACGCAGTGTGGTCAGGGCCCAGGGCCCAGAGTGGACAGGCTGTGAGACCACTTTTTGGGTGCAGGCCACATGCCAGCAGGGGCCCACCCTCAGGTGACAGGTGGTCCTGTTTCCTTACTCCCCCCCACCCCTGAGGGCACTGGAGCCGGAGCTGGTGAGGGTTGCGCTGCGCCACGGGGGTGGGAGTTGGCGGTGGCGCCTCTTCATACTCGTCAAAGGAAAAGTGGATGGTCACCGTGTTGCCTGCAGCCAGCGCCATGCGAGGGGCCTGCGCCCCACCCTGCCCTGATGTGGAGTGGGGTGGGGGCTGTGAGCGGGTGCGCACTCAAACCATTGCCCACCCGCTGTCCACTCCGTGAAGCGCGGCCCCGTGGGGAGCCCGCTTCCTGCACTGTTGATGGGTCTCCAGCTGGGGCTGACCTCATGGTCCTGCACCGTCCCTGTGGCCGAGAGCCCCTCGCTCTTAGTACAGGCCTTGCACTTCTCCCCAGCTCTGCTAGAACCTCGCACCCCGGCCCGTCTGCTGGGCCGAGGCCCTGGGGAGCAGGCTGCAGCCTGCCTGCCTGACACCCCCTTGCATCCAGCTTCTCCCAAAGGTCAGACTCAGTGGGGAATGAGGAGAGGGTGGCCTGGCCTGGCTGCCCAGCAGAGGGCTGGCCCAGCCTTCCCAACCCTGCGGTGGGCAGGTGAGTCCATCCACCCCTCATGCACGGCTCCCTGTGTGGCCCTATGGATGCCCTTGTTCGAGCGAGAGGCCCGTGGGCAGGGTCCATCCAGCGGCTGGGGCGCAGCCACCTGGGCACGCTGCTCTGGGCTGCACACACCCCCTGTGCCTCGACTTCCCCATCGGCCACAGGGGCGACCTGTCCCCGCCTACCTCATGGAGCTGTTCTGGGGATAGTGGAGAGAAGGCGGAGCGCCGAGCCTGTGGGGTGCGCGCGGCTCTGCTGAGCTGCCGCTCCAGCCTCCAGGGGCCGCCCGCAGGCAGGGCCCGGCCCGCTCCCGGCTGCGCCCACCTGTGGCTCTCTGGGAAGAGGCTTGTCTCCGTGGGCGAAGCCCGTCCTCCCGAGTTCGCTGGCCAGGTCACCCTGCCTCCTGCGGGGCCTGCAGGCCTGGGGCCGGGTCAGCGCCGGCCAGAGCCCCCCAGGCCCACAGGAGACGAGCCCGGGGCGGGGGCCTGTGCAGGAGCTGCGGACAGCGAGGATCAGCACCTGTGGGTAGGAGCCGCCGCCAGGCCACTGGGCTCGGCTGTGCTGCCCGGGCCGCGCCACCTGCCCCACCTGCCCCACCTGCCCGTGGCCTCGCTGGGGTGGGCGGTGTGGGGGCCGCGGGACGCCCTGCAGACCCCGCGCAGCTCAGTGCGGAGTATTTGATTTCAAGGATGTATGTGTTGCTGGTTTTTCTTTTCTTTTTTCTTTCTAATGGAAAACAGGATTAATGTAAATAACCTTTTCGGGGAACAGATTCTAATCTGTCACGTATGTGACCATGTGGACTATTTTAAGGTGCTGATGCGACACTAATAAACCTGGAGGGGCACTCCCCAGGGCTCTGCCTGCCGTGTGCTGCTTCTCGGGCCGCGCGCCCACCTCCCAGCTGGCGCGGGAGCCCCCGGACCCTCAGTCAGTCTCGGGCACTAGCAGTAGCCTGTTCCTGCCACCCTGGGACCCCAAAGTCGCTGTGCGGGGGAGGCCTCTGGCAGGGGAACCCCGAGTTGAGACCCGCGTTCTGGACGACCCGGCGCACGGCCGGCTGAGGCCACCGGGCCTGGGCAGGGGTCCCACGCCGACGGCCGGAGGCCAGAGCGCAGGCGCGGCGCAGGCCGGCAGCGGCGGGGGCGGGGCCTGCCCGCGCGCCTGCAACGGGCTCCGCCCCCTCGGGCCCCGCAGGCCGCCCTGAGACCCCCGCCCTCGCCCCTTTCGACGGCTCTGAGGTCGAGGGCCCTACCCTCCCCCTCCGAGGCCTCTTCCGTGCCTTAGTGGGCCTCTCCCCTCCCTCCTCTGACTCCCCCCGGCCCCACGGGAGACCCCCACACTTCGCCCACTGACTACCCTTCCGCCGTGGTCCCCCCTGGGACCGGGCTGACCCACCTGACCCACCTCCACCCCCTGCCCTCCCCCACGGCCTCTGAGCCGCCCCTCAGCTGGCCGCCCCATCCCCCATATCGCAGACCCACCTGGACAGGGCGGGCGGTGGGCGCCCTACGCTCTCCCGCCCCGTAGGAGCTGGGGGTTCAGGCCAGGCCTTGGGGTGTGGTCTGGGCCATCGAGAGGTAAGCGTGGCCCAGGAGCAGCAGAGGGAGGCCGGGGAGGCTGGGGCCCTCGTCCCTGGACTCCACCCTTCTGGGAGGTGTTGGCTGAGCCCCCCAGCCCGAGGGGTCACCAGCAAGGGCAAAGGACTACAGGGAGGCTCCTAAGGGCTAACCAGCAACCCCCCGGGGCCGGGGGCCGGGGTGCAGGGGGCCGCCTGCCGACCAAGGGACACGTGGGACAAAATGGCAGCAGGCGCCAGGGTGCCCACAACTGGGGCATCAGGGCCGGCCAGCGGCTTGCCGTGGGTCCGGCTGGAGCCAAGTGGGCCTCGGGGACCTCGTCCTCCCCCAGAGCCCGGAAGCGAGACGCCGGGCCGAGCATGGACAGCAGCCGGCAGCCGTCTCAGGCCCCGCCGGGGTCGAAGGCCGGGCTGCCCCCCTCCCAGGAGCGCAGGCACCCCCCACCCCAGCCGGGCCGCCCCAGCGCCCAGGGCAGTGCCCAGCAGCAGCTGCAGACGCAGGACTGGGTAAGCGGGGTGCTCTGGGGCCCCTGGGGCTGGCTCAGGCCAGGGGCTGGTGGGTGGGGAGGGCCCCCGGGGCTGGCTCAGGCCAGGGGCTGGTGGGTGGGGAGGGCCCCCGGGGCTGGCTCAGGCCAGGGGCTGGTGGGTGGGGAGGGCCCCTCTCTGGGGCCCCCGGGGGGACTGCACAGTGCCCCTGGACGTGACGAGAACCCGAGGACAGGCCGTCGCTCGACTCGCAGCCCGGGGCTCGGCTGGGCCTGCCCTTGCCTCCCCTGCGCCCCCGAAGGAGCCGCCGAGACCCCTGGGAGGGCGCACGCCGTACCTGCCTCCACCCTACCCGCTCCTGGGGAGGGGCATGGGGCCCACTTTGAGGGAGCCCGCCCCCTGCAGGGTGGTGCTGGCAGAGGGTGGGCCGCCCCCGCTCCTGGGCGCAGCCTGCACGGGCACGTGTCCCCCAGCCCTACCCGCAGGGGCAGGTAGCCGCTCCGTCCTCACAGCCCTGGCGGGCGGGGCCCTGCAGGGGTGCCCCCAAGAGGGAAGCCGGGTCCTGCCCCTCCTGGGCCGGCCCCTGTCGTTTCTGGGCTCAGGGCTGTCACGCAGCCCGGGCAGCGCGTGGAGCCCATGCAGCCGCGCGCTTGGGAGTGCACCGCGCTCCGTGGGCTGAGGTCATGCCAGGTAAACGCGGGCAGGCACCGGCTCTGGACTGCCCACTGCGGCCACCGGGGCCTCACGACTTCTGGGCCCAAATGCCCACAAGGCACCAATGGGTGCCTGGCGCTGGGGACCGCGCAGGGGCAGACCAGCAGGCGCTCGGCTTGGTGAAGCTGGCTCCCTGTGATCCCTGCAGAGGGCGGGGCGGGCGTGGGGGCCGCCGTCCTGGGCGCAGAGGGGGACGAAGAGCCAGGACTTCGCCGCCACCCAAGGGGCACGGTGGGGATGGAAAGAACAACAGCCGAGCCTCGTTCTGTGGAGGGAGGCGACCCCGCCCGTTTAGGGGACAGGAGAACCAGGCTGGGAGGAGAGACCTCTGGACCCAGGGAGCGGTGGAGGGCAGGGAGGGACGCGGGCACACGTCCACCCCAGCCAGAGGTCGGCAGTGTCCTCTCCTTGAGGGCTGCAGCGAGGGCCAAGCTGGGCCACCCCTCTCGCTGCCCTTATCCACACAGTGCCCTTCCTCTGGGCCCCTGCCCACGGCGCCCCCTGCCCCATGGTGCCCCCTGCCCCACGGCACCCCCTGCCCATGGCGCCCCCTGCCCCATGGTGCCCCCTGCCCCACGGCACCCCCTGCCCATGGCGCCCCCTGCCCCATGGTGCCCCCTGCCCCACGGCACCCCCTGCCCATGGCGCCCCCTGCCCACGGCGCCCCCTGCCCCATGGCACCCCCTGCCCACGGCGCCCCCTGCCCCACGGCACTCCCTGCCTACGGCGCCCCCTGCCCCATGGCACCCACAGCGCCCCCTGCCCCATGGTGGCCCCTGCCCCATTATGCCCCCTGCCCATGGCACTCCCTGCCCACGGCGCCCCCTGCCCACGGCGCCCCCTGCCCCACGGCACCCCCTGCCCATGGCGCCCCCTGCCCCACGGCACCCCCTGCCCACAGCGCCCCCTGCCCCATGGTGCCCCCTGCCCCACGGCACCCCCTGCCCATGGCGCCCCCTGCCCATGGCGCCCCCTGCCCCATGGCACCCCCTGCCCACGGCGCCCCCTGCCCCACGGCACTCCCTGCCTACGGCGCCCCCTGCCCCATGGCACCCACAGCGCCCCCTGCCCCATGGTGGCCCCTGCCCCATTATGCCCCCTGCCCACGGCACTCCCTGCCCACAGCGCCCCCTGCCCCATGGTGCCCCCTGCCCCACGGCACTCCCTGCCTACGGCACCCCCTGCCCCATGGCACCCACGGCACCCCCTGCCCCATTATGCCCCCTGCCCCATGGCACCCCCTGCCCATGGCGCCCCCTGCCCCATGATGGCCCCTGCCCACGGCGCCTCTGCCCCACGGCACCCCCTGCCCCATGGCACCCACAGCGCCCCCTGCCCCATGGTGGCCCCTGCCCCATTATGCCCCCTGCCCACGGCACTCCCTGCCCCACGGCACCCCCAGCCCATGGTGCTCTCAGCCTGGAGCCTCTCTGGGGCCGGCCCTTCTCCAGCTTCGCCTCGCAGGGAGCCCTGCCCTTGGCTGACGTCGCAGCGCCCTGCACTGAAGGGCGTCAGCCTCGGGGAGCCAGGGTCCCAGGAGGTCTTAGGGAACAACCTCCCCTCAGGGCGTCCGCAGAGGAGGGGCACATGTGCCACTCGCCCCGTGGACTGAGCACATGAGACGACCTGGAGGCTTCTGGTCGCAGGACGTGAGGGGAGGGACAGCAGTCTGCCCGCCGCCTCAGCTGCCCACAGCCCTTTAAGATGCAGCAGCCAGAGGTCATCAGGGTTGTGAAAGCAGGACTGCTAGGAAAAGCCAGAAATACACAAACAGTGCCGGCCAGGGCAGTGCTGCACGCGTGCCCGGGAAGGTGGAGCAAGGCCTCGGGCTGCTGTGACCAGACACGCTGCTCCAAGAGCCAGCCCAAGAGAGAGGAACGCCAGGGAGGGGGATGCCGGCCCTGCCGCTGACCATCCCGTCGTGCGCCTGGCCAGTCCAGGAGAGCCAGCTGGACCGACACGTCTTGGTTTGCTAAAGCTACCAGGACCGGGCTGGCTTTTACAGCGGAGTGCCCTGGGTTAAAGGCTGACAGCCCTGGGGCTGTGAAAACGTCCAAACGAAGGCAGAAGGCATCGTCAGAGACGCTGTTCTCCGCCAGGTGGCTGCCGGTGATCCTGGACTCCTGCCTCGTGGGGAGACGCCAGGGCGCTCTGTGCTCGCTGCCTCCCCTCCGGGCGCTCTTTCTCGGAGCTCAGCTGGGAGTGCCCCGGCTCTGGGCAGTTTCACTTTCCCCTGGGCCCTGCTGCTTCAGCTTCAGGCTGCGCAGCTTCCTCCCGCCTCTGTGTCTGTTGATTCCTGCTTCTGGGTTCTTCTCTCACTCTGCAGCGTTTTTCCTCCATTTCTAAAGGACTCCAGTGAGGGGGTAAAGACGCACCCTGGGCCATGCAGTCTAATCAGAGGCCTTTCATGGCAGCAAGCTAATCAAAAGTTCCCATCTGCAGTGGGTTTACTGGCACAGGAGTGCGATTTCTTTAAATCAGGATTTTCTAGTCTCCCCAAAAGACTCAAACCAGCACCATGTTTAATAAAAGAATTCAGGAAGGTGCAAATTAATACACAGAGACCAGTAGCCTTTATAAATAACGGGCATTAGGTGGTAAGCAATTGAAAAAAGTCAGTTTACATTTGGCAACAGAAAAGATAAAATGTATAGGAGTAAACTTGAGAACTATGCAAAGCCTGTTTGAAAAGACTTTAAAACCCGTCCAAGTGATTAGTCTTGAACAGCAGTCTTGGACAGGAAGGCTCAGCAGCATCCGGGCAGCTCTCCCTAGGAGAACCAGCAAACCCGTGTACGGCTCATATAGAAAACTAAGCGAGCCAGACGCTCTCCCCGGGAAGCTCTGCAACGGGGAGCCCGGGAATGTCCCAAAGGCCCACAGACCCCTCGTTTAAGATACAGATGGCATCTCAAGCCAGTGGGGAGAATGGGGGCTTTCCAATATATGATGCTGCACAACTGGAGAAATATCTAAGAAAAAAAGAAAGCCATTGCCAATTTTTAAATAAATACTAGGATAAACACCAAATAGGTCAAAAGTCTAAATGCAGAATTATTAAAATGTGCTTTCAGCAATTATAACAACTATACCACACTAATACAAGGAGAGTCACAGAGCTACCAATGCAAAGCACCGGAAACAGGTTGGCTTTTATATGGGAACTTTATTTGGGGTAAAAGCTTACAGCCCCGAGGCTGTGGAATGTTCCAGTCCAGGCACCTAGAGATGCTCCCCCCGCCCCAGCCTGCTGCTGTGATCCCGGCCTCCTGCCGCGCGGTGGTCAGCCTGGAGCTGCTCCGCTGGCCCAGCCCCTCGGGGCCTCTTTCCGTGGCCCTGTGCTCTGCTGCTTCCGGACCCCGGGGCCCCTCGGCCTCTCGGAGCTTTTCTGCCCTTCTGTGACTCTAGGCGAGCCTGGCGCCCGCTCCCCTCTCTCTCCCGTGGCAGGGTCAGCATGGCAGCTTCCTCTGTCTCTTCCTCGGCGTCTCCGTTTATATGAGGCCCAGTAAGAGGGCGAGACCCAACCCAGTCCCGCCTCACTGACCTAGTCCAACCAGAAGTCCAAGTCCACCTGAAAGTGCCCTAATCAGAGACCCTGAACAGAATCTAACGCAGTCAAAGGGCCCACACCCAAAGGAACGGCTGAGCTTACGGACATAATATGACTGGATTCAGAAAAGAACTTCAGACTGTCCCAGGTAGAACCCTGTATTTATGCGTGATTTTTCTGTAAACTCACAACTTCTCTAGTAAAAAAATTTAAAAGCTTAAATGTAAAAACTGAAACCCTAAGAGAACTAGGAAAGGCCCAGGCAGGTCCTGCGTGGCTGACCCGCAGGTGGCCTCCCTTAGCGAGCCCCAACATGCAGAAGCCATGAAAAGAAAGAGGTGGCGTTCGGCCACGTCCAGAGCAAGCAGACAGAACTTCTACGGAAATGGGACACACCACAGGCAATGCCGAAAGATAAGTGCAAGCTGTGGGAAAACCTGCAACTTACGTTACCCCAAAGGTTCATTTCCTCTATGACTAAAGAGCAAATCAAGAAGCACTGGCAGCCCAGCGTGTCGCGAGCCAAAGGTGCGAACAAACCATTCACAGAAAAGAATACGGAAGATGCCCGCTTCCCTCACAGCGAGAGAAATCCAAGTTTAAGTACTTGGTCTCACACCTGTCAGGTGGGCAGAAATCCTCCAGCCAGTGCCACGTCCTCCCGACTCGACGTGGCGTGACATGGGCTTGGAGGCGGCAGTTTCCGCCCGGCACAGCCAGAGGGGCTGCCCAGGGCTCCTCTGACTCTCAGGGCAAGCCTAAAGACACGGCCCGTGTCCTGGGGGTTGGGGGCGGTTGTCTCCAGTATTGGGCAGCAGGCGGCAGGGCGGGGAGTCGAGGGTGTTGCGAGCAGAGGAGGCCTCATCCAGGCAGTAGACGCCCCTGGCAGCCCCTGCGAGCCCCCAAGGCCGGGGGTCCATCTGTGGACAGGCGCCGGACCTGTGTGGCTGGGGCAGGGTGTGGGGCAAGCGCTGTCCCCTAGACAGGCCAGCACACCCGCGAGCACCGTCACTAGGCGATGTCCAGCAGGAAGCCGTGTCCAGGCGAGTGGGGGCGTGCGCAGCGGCCCCTCCCAGCGGGGGCCAGGAAGTCAGCAGTGGGTTCCACGGCTTTAAAAGACCTGGAGAAAACCTGGCATTGCTCCTTTTCAGTAGTGGGCTCCTGCGTGCCTGACGTTTTCCTTGGCCTTTTTTACTATAAAAGAAATTCAGGCCAGGCCCTGGGGGCGGGGCGGGACCGCCCTCCCACCAGCAGACCCTGGGGATTTAACAGGCATTCCTCGGACGAAAACAACCAGGTAGAGAAACTAAAGAAGACAGGACACAGAGGATCTGAGGAGGCTGGCGGTGGGCACAGCCGGCACGGAGCCCCTTCCTCTCCACTGCGGTTGTAGGGAGTCGGCACAACAGGCCCCGCCCCCAGCGTGGCTTCCAAGGTGTCTGGGAAGCACGCGTCCCAGAGCAGGACAGGGACACCGAGGGGCGGCTGGGGTCAGCAGAGCCACCGGCCCTGGGCTGAGAGGGGGTGCAGGCTCGCCAGGCCCCCATCCCTTTTCCAGGGAGAAGATGGGGTTCCACCTGGAGAGGCTGAGCAGGGGCCTAGTGGGTGGAGACCGGCCAGGGCTGAATCACGGGCTCGGGTGCCACCTGGGCTGGGGAAGGAGGGCTGGCAGTGTCTGCACCGCGGGTAGGATGGACAGTTGCTCTCTGGACGCGGCTGCAGAGCCCCGGCCACTGGGCAAGGGCCTCCCCAGGGGGGGCAGGCAGACACTAGAAACAACCAACCGGGAAATGCAATGGGGAAAGTGTCCTATTTGTCTTAGCAATGGAGCCTGCAGAGTCCTCAGGAGAAAACCTATTCTTGTTTAGTAATTACATGAAGAACTCTAGAAAGTGTTACCAAATAACATGTAGAAGACCTAAACAGATGCAGACGTACCATATTATTGGATCGGAAGGTTTACTATTTTTTAAACCTACCAGATTTCCCCAAAACAACTAATCTTTGCAACCCCAATTTTAAAAAATCAAGCATTTCATGAATATTGAAATACTTATTCTAAAATGTACATTGTATTTTCTGGCAGTGTGCTAGCTATCTATTGCTGCATTACAAATGTCCCCAAAACTTCGCAGCTTAAAATAAAAATCAGCCTGTGTTTTTCCTCTTCTTGGGTAGGTAAGACACTTGGGAGCTCCTCCTCTGAGCGGTTTGGGCTCAGGGTTCCTTGTGAGGTTGCCATCCTGACGTTAGAGAGAAGGGACCAAAATGACACAACACACAAAAGTAAATAGGAAAGGAGGCATTAGCAGATGATTCAGGGGCAAAAAAGGAGTAAGACTTAGAAAGTTTCTCTGGGGTATGTGACTCCAAGCCACCCCTGATGATGTCAGTTCTACCAAAGCAGTTTATAGGTTCAGTGCAATCACAGTAAAAACTCTAACAACCTTCTTTGCAGAAATAGAAAAGCCAACATCAAATTTAAATGGAAGGTAAAGAACCCTGAAGAGCCATAAGCACCTTGGAGAAGAAGAGCAAAGCTGGATGACTCACATTTTCCCTTCTTAAAATTTATTCCAGGGAAGTGGATGTGGCACAAGTGATTGAGCCCCCGCTTACCATACAGGAGGTCCCTGGTTTGGTTCCTGGTGCCTCCTAAAGAAGATGGCAGGTGTGGCGAGCTGGTGCAACAAGAGATGCAAGAATAAAAGCATAATGAGAGACACAACAAAGCAGGGAGCAAGGTTCCCAGTACCTCCTAAGGAGGATAAGCAAGACAGCAAGCTGATGCGATGGGCAGGCATGGTGCATTGACGCAACAAGATGACCTAACAAGAGACACAAGAAGGAAAACACAATGAGAGACCCAACAAAGTGCTGAACAAAGGTGACTCAAGCAATTAGGTGCCTCCCTCCCATATCAGAGGTCGCTGGTTTGGTTCCTGGTACCTCCTAAAGAAACAAGGAATATGAAGAAACACGGCTAGTGCAAACTGCGAGGGGTTGGGGAGAAATAAAATTTTTAAAAAAACCCAAAACTTATTGCAAAGCTACAGTAATCAAAAGCATGAAACTGGCAAAAGGACAGACATGTAGATCAATGAAATTGAATTTAGAGTTCAGAAATAAACCTTACATCTATGGTCGATTTTTAAAAGAAAATTTTTAGGTAGCAGGAATTGAACCTCGGACCTCTGATATGGGAGAGAGCTGGTGCTCAACCGCTTGAGGCACATCTGCCCCCCCAGTTGAATTTCAACCATGGGACCACGTCCACTCAGTGGGGAAAGACTACTCTTTTCAACGAATGGTGCTGGGAAAACTGGATGTCCATATGCAAAAATTAACTCAAAATGGATTAAAGACCTAACTAAAAGAACCAAAACTATGAAACTCCTAGAAGAAAACAAAAGGAAGCATCTTCAGAACCTTTTGTGTTAGACAGTGGTTTCTTAGACTTTACAACAAAAGCATGAGCAAAAAAAGAAAAAAATAGGTAAGTTAATCAAATAGGTAATTAAATAGGTAATTTTAATCAAAATAAAAAACTTCAAAAAGACTTCATTATGAAAGTAAGAAAACTTACAAAATGGGAGAAAATATTTGTTAACCACATATTCAATAAGGGTTTATTATCCAGAATATATAAGAAAACCCTACCACCCACCAACAAAAAGGCAAGCAACCCAATTAAAACGTGGCAAAAGACTCAAACAGATACTTCTTTGATGAAGATCTACAAGTGGTCATAGAACACATGGAAAGATGCTTGACCTCATTATTCATTAGGGAAATGCAAATCAAGACTACATTGAGGGAAGCGGACTTGGCCCAGTGGATAGGGCGTCCATCTACCACACGGGAGGTCCACGGTTCAGGCCCCGGGCCTCCTTGACCCGTGTGGAGCTGGCCCATGTGCAGTGGTGATGCGCACAAGGAGTGCCCTGCCACGCAGGGGTGTCCCCCACGTAGGGGAGCCCCACGCGCAAGGAGCGCACCCCATAAGGAGAGCTGCCCAGCGCAAAGGAGAGTGCAGCCTGCCCAGGAAAGGCGCCGCACACACGGAGAGCTGACACAACAAGATGACACAACAAAAACAGACACAGATTCCCGTGTCACTGACAACAACAGAAGTGGGCAAAGAAACAAGATGCAGCAAATAGACACAGAGAACAGACAACGGGGGCAGGGGGGCGGGAAGGGGAGAGAAATAAATAAAAAAATAAATCTTAAAAAAAAAGACCACATTGAGATACCATTTCATATCCACTAGGATGATTCCTGTTAAAAAATGGAAAATAACAAGTATTGGAGAGGGTGTGAAGAAATAGGAACACATGTTCATTGTTGATGGGAATGTAAAATGATGCAGCCGCTATGAAAACAGTTTACAGTTCTTCAGAAAGTAAAATATAGAACTACCATATGAAATGGCAATCCTGCTTCTAGGTATATATCCCAACAAATTAAAAGCAGGGACTCAAAGAGGTACATAGCAGCATTATTAACAGTTGCCAAAAGATGGACGCGAACCAGGTGTCCATCAACAGACAAGCGATAAGCAAAATATGGTCTGTCCACACAATGGACAGTTACTCAGCTGTAAAAGGGAAGGGGTGAGCCTTGAAGACGTCCTGTTAAGTGAAATAAGCCAGACACAAAGGGACAGACATTGTGCGATATCACCAGACACAAAGGGACAGATATTGTGCGATATCACCAGACACAAAGGGACAGATATTGTGCGATATCACCAGACACAAAGGGACAGATATTGTGCGATATCACCAGACACAAAGGGACAGATATTGTGCGATATCACCAGACACAAAGGGACAGATATTGTGCGATATCACCAGACACAAAGGGACAGATATTGTGCGATATCACCAGACACAAAGGGACAGATATTGTGCGATATCACCAGACACAAAGGGACAGATATTGTGCGATATCACCAGACACAAAGGGACAGATATTGTGCGATATCACCAGACACAAAGGGACAGATATTGTGCGATATCACCAGACACAAAGGGACAGATATTGTGCGATATCACCAGACACAAAGGGACAGATATTGTGCGATATCACCAGACACAAAGGGACAGATATTGTGCGATATCACCAGACACAAAGGGACAGATATTGTGCGATATCACCAGACACAAAGGGACAGATATTGTGCGATATCACCAGACACAAAGGGACAGATATTGTGCGATATCACCAGACACAAAGGGACAGATATTGTGCGATATCACCAGACACAAAGGGACAGATATTGTGCGATATCACCAGACACAAAGGGACAGATATTGTGCGATATCACCAGACACAAAGGGACAGATATTGTGCGATATCACCAGACACAAAGGGACAGATATTGTGCGATATCACCAGACACAAAGGGACAGATATTGTGCGATATCACCAGACACAAAGGGACAGATATTGTGCGATATCACCAGACACAAAGGGACAGATATTGTGCGATATCACCAGACACAAAGGGACAGATATTGTGCGATATCACCGAGAGGAAATAATTAGAATAGGCAAATTCAGAGTCAAACTAGAGCACAGGTTGCCAGGGCGGGGGTGGGGTAGGGAATGAGGACTTAAGGCTTTGTGAGTATGGACTTTCTGTTTGGGGTGATGGGAAAGTTTTGGTAACGGATGGGGTGATGGTAGCACAACATTGTGAACACAATAGCACTGAGCTATATATTTAAATGTGCTTAAAAGGGAAAATTTTTTACTAGAATAAAAACTAAAACAAACATATGACTGTACAATACAAACTGAAAAAAGAGACAAAAAGATTTAAAAAAAAAACAACACAAATAGTGAAACCTAATTTAAACCGTAGAGTGTAATTAATTGTTACAAACAGTGAAACAATATTGTTACAATTATACTATGGAACCACACTAGTGTTAATATAGGGAAAACTATGTTTGTGAGGGGGCTATATGGGAACTATTTTCTGCTTGATTTTTCTGTAAATCTACAACTCCTCTAACAACGTTTTTAAGCTGTCAGCCAGAGCTGCTTCCCCTGACAGCTTGACCGCGGCGGGAGGACCCGCTGCCGAGGTGGCTCCCTCGTGTGGCTGGGGGTCCAAGCTGGCCGTGGGCAGAGGCCGCAGTGCCTCGCCACGCGGACCCCGCCACGGGCTGCTTGAGTGTCCCCTCAGTGGCTGCCCCCGAGGGAGTGACCCGGGAGAGCGCGTGGCGAAAGCTGCCGTATCTCTGGTGGCTTTGCCTTGGAGGCCGCTCTGTCATTTCATTCCACAACCCCCTGCTGCTTACACTGTCCTCCCCTGGTTACAGGGGGAGAGGACCCCACCTGGACGCCACGACAGGCTGTCGTCTTGTGGGCCCACCAAATCCCAAGCAGGATAAATAGGAAACTGTGTAGCATCAGCCTAGCGAACCTGCAGAATGCCAAAGTCAAGGACGACCTCAGAAACAAGCAGGGGCCAGAGCACCTGCAGTGGACTGATGGCTGCCCTCCTACTGACAAGCCTGGAAGCAAGCCTGGGCCAGCTCTGGTGAAAACAACGCTTGAACGTCAATCACAGAAAAACCAGGATTTTATAACGTACACATCCTCAGTGCCAAAAATGTCAGATGTGCCTGTGGGTGAAGTGAAAGCGCAAGGTCTTCTGCGTTCCTTGTTTGTTTGATAAGAGGATGGAGATATTAATCAGCTTTCGAGTGGGATAAATCTGCATGCACGCCATGAGTACACCAGACAAACAGAAAGAGAACCTCTTCCAATAGAGTAGAGGGGTAAACAGAACAGAACAAAAGCAAGAGGAGAGAAAAAGAAACAGACCAGAAGAGATAAAATAAAACACAAGATAAGGCAGCAGATATAATTACAAATATGTCTGTTATTACAAGTGAACACGGACCAAATGCGCGACTTGAAAGGGTTGTCGAAGTGGATTTACAGACGTCAAGTCCAGCTGTATGCGCGTGAATACGTGTGGAGAGAAGCACAGGCACATTCCAACCAAGTGGGAGAAATACAAACTGTGAATGTCTGCACTTCAATTCAGGTGTATTTTGCTGCCAAACTCATCAAACTTATTTGGATTTTGGAATTAGAATGAGTGGATGCTTGGTGCATGGAGGGGCAGGAGTAACAAAATTGGTTTCATTTATTGAAAGTTCAAAAACATGGGGAGTGGATGTGGCTCAAGTGGTTCAGCGCCAGATTCCCACGTGCGAGGTGCCAGGTTCACCCCCAGCCCCCAGCATCCCAAAAATAAATAAATAAATAAATAAAACATGCAAGAGGAATTAACATATTAATAATACGGTACAATCTAAAGAAACACACATTAAAAATATACACTTGGAAAAGAAACTGCAAGAATTTTGGAAAGATCAAGGCTTTCCTTGCTTGCGCTGAGCTCTAGCAATTAGAATTGTGTAATATTGGGACACAGTAGGAAAAAAGATCTGCAATCTAGAGTCAGAAATGGACCTGTGTATAAATATGGGGATTTAATTTATACTTTGCATGGCACTTCAAAGAAGTGGGGAAAACAGACTATTCCATAAATGATATTGTGGCAACTGGCTATCTGTTTAGATCTTAAATTAGATCCCTACTTCTCACACAACACGAAAAACAAATGTTGAAACAAACCATAGAAGTACTGGGAGAATACGGAAGAGGAATATTTAGAGTCTTGGCATGGGGGAATGCCTTTCCTAGGCACTAAGTAAAAAATCAAAGAAAAAGACTGACAAACTTGACTACAAAATTTCTGAAATTTGGTACAATAAAAGGCACAAAGTCTAAATAAAAACCTGGAAGAAAATACATGTAATATTTATACCATTCTAATGTTTATGCACCAAAATCTATGAAGAGATGCTTAAAAGCAATGAGGAAAAGACTTTAAAAAACTCAATAATAAAATTGCAAGTCTAGGGACATACAATTCATAAAAGTAGAAAATTAAGTGGACATGAAACCCGAGAAGAACAGCAATGGCCCGGTGCTGGCTTCGCAGTGACGGTGCCAGCGTCGTCCGCAGCCGACCACGGGCCGCGGTGTGATGCGTGTGCTTTTTGTTTACCCCGGAAGGTAATAATTATCTTTTTGGTTTTTGTTTTTCCTTAGTTTTCAATGAGCCAATTGTTAGTTCTTTCCCAAACTTTCAAAAAAAAAAAAAAAAAAACCCACCAAAACCCAAAAACCCCAAACCATGAACGGCCCCTCTCGCCTCTGCGGGACAGGCTTCCGTCCCTCTTCTGTCCAGTTCTGTGTGAGTCCATCCACTTTGTTCCCAGTTCCCCGAGGCTAGTCGGCGTTTGCTGTCACGGCTCTAGTAACAACTAACGTCTCAGTGACACAGGGTGACAGACGTCCCTGGGCTTCTGTGTCCCCGCGCATGCTCACCTGGGCCAGGGCTTCCAAGGGCCACGCTCCCGGCAGCAGCACAGGAGGCTGCCTCTGCCCACACTCATTTAAAGCGCCTGCTGCTGAGGCTGTTGTCCAACGCAAGTCATGTGGACAAGCCACCACCCATGGGACAGGAGAATGTGCTCTAATGGGAAACAAAGTCACCAACAACGGGAGAGTTTAAGAAAATTAGGAACAACCCCCCACATCTTCTACTGAATTTTTAACTCTGAAAACCTTTTTAATTTTTAAGAGCGTGTTTTTGTTCTCTGAAAGTCCTTTTTCACATTGTCCTCTTCTTGTTTCGAGGATATGTATCTTCGAGAACAGCAGTTAGGGTTCAGGCGATAGCACTTTCCTCCAGCCGCTCTCATCTGGCCGGCGTGGCTGGCATAGCCGCGAGCACGGGAGGGGCTTCTCCCTGGCTGGCTGGGGCCTTTGGCCACAATGTGCGGGGAACTCCAGCCCTTGGGACTGGTCGTTTTCCCAGGGGAGAGAAGATGCCCGCCGCTGCCCCTTGGGCCCGCATTTCCCTCTGCGTCTGCCTTGGTCCCCTCCGTCGGCGCCCCGCGTCCTCTCCCCTCCGTCGGCAGGTAGCACCCATCTGCCTCTCCCTGAACTGTGCAGACCCCTCCCCTGCTCGGAGGGCTGCAGCCACCTGGAGGCAGACGGCGCCTCCCAAAGCCCGGTTCCCGCCTGTGCGGGAGGGCCAGGGTCCCGCGGCGCAGGGCGCAGACCCCGTGGTTCACCGGGCCGCAGGGGCCTGGGACCAGCCTCCCGGACGCGGGTCTGCCGGAGGGCCCAGCCCCCTGCGTGGGTGGGGGAGGAAGCTCCGAGCCGGACTGCGCAGGGGGTTGGGGGGGTGGGCGTGGCCGGCGAGGGCGGGAGGGGGGGAAAGGGGTGCGCGGGGGGGGGGGGGGGCGGCGCGGGGGGTTGGGGAGGGCCGCCCCGCGCCCACGCGCCCCTCGTCGGTCCGCAGGTGAATGAGCAGCCGGAGGGCAGGCGTGTGAGCCGCCGCTGGAGCGTGAGCATCGACGACCGGCGGCGGCTGGCCGTGCTGGGCGGCCTGGAGCGCGCGGCCTCCCCGGGGGCCTCCGCGGGCATCCGGGTGCGCGGCGGGGCGGCGCGGGGGCCAGCCCGGTGTCGCGGAGACTGCGGGGCCGCCTCCCGCAAACTCACCCCGCCCCTGCGGCCCCCAGGACATCGCGCAGGTCGTGGCCCAGCTGGTGTCCGAGGACGTGGACAGGGACGTGCTCATCTCTCACCCGCCCAGGTCCGCCGAGTCCACCAACGCCTTCCGCGCCTTCCTGGCCAGGAGCGCGCCCTTCTGGCAGAACTCGACTCAGGAGCAGTGAGCCCCACGGCGGGGGCCTCGGGGTCGCCCCCTCCTAAGAGCCCGACTCAGTGCAGTTGTCTGTCCTGCAGCGCGTTTCCTTGGGGCCTCGGGGGTGCGGGGAGGCGGGGCCGTGGGCCTGGGCAGCGGGCCGATCGGGTCAGGGATGAGGGCAGGCCGGGGAGGACCCGCCTGGGACTGGAGTCTGCCCGAAGCCCCGTGGGGAAGCCCCAGCTCTTGAGGATACCTGGGGGGAGGGCAGTAGTGGGACAGCTCTCTGGGCCTGCTGCACCCCGTGCTGGGACAAGCACTTGCAGAGGACACGAGTGGGACTTCCCCGCAGGCCCCTGGACGCCCAGCTCTGGGCCCAGCTCCATATGCCCCCAGACCGTGGCAGGAGCAAGGTGGGGAGCGGGCTGGCTGGGGGCCTGGCACGCCTGGGGAACTGGGCACCCTATCTGCCTGGGGCAGCTGTGCGGTGGGCAGGGGCCCGAGGCACAGGTGATGTGCGCGGGGTGGGGTGGGGGCACCCAGGGGGCCTAGGGGCCCGGAGGAGGTGGTGGCTGCGGCCTCTGGAGAGGGAGCCCCTGGGCAGCAAGGGCCACGAGGGGCAGTGACAGCAGAGGCGAGGCCGGGTAGCCTTGGGCTGAGCGTGGCCGCGGGTCCACGCCTGGCCTGGTCAAGGCGTGCCGAGCTGGGCACGACATTTTCTCAGGAGGGCTTGAGAGACGGAGCTGAGGACAAGGAGCGGAAGAGGGAGGTGACACGACCAGGGGGCTGGCCGGGCTCCCGTGGTGGTAGCAGTTGGGTGGAGGGGGGTGGGGAAGACGAGGCAGCGATTCGGTCAGCCCAAGACCCCTGGTGAGCAGGAACCTGGCCATAGAGGCCCCCGGCTCCCCCACACCCCCACGAGCTGGCAAAGCACCAGATGTGGCTGTGTGGTCCTCCCCGCTGCCTTTAGCTGCAGTCCCATCGTCTGTCCCTCCCCACCTGCTGCTCCGACTTGAATCCCGCATCTCCACTCATCTCCCACCTCCCACCCCTCCTTACTCTAAGACCCAGCTCAAGTCCTCCTCCTCCAGGAAGGCTTCCAAGATCACAGCTAGGCACACCCACCCCGTGGCTCTCTCAGGGGTCCCTTGGACATAATTTTGTCCTCAGAATCCCTGGGGTGGGCAGGGGCAGATGGCTGGGCCATGCCTGCAGACTCTGTATGGGAGGGGCCAGAGTGGGGGAGGGTGCAGGGTGAGGTTTGGGCAGGGCCTCGGGGGCATCATAAGCCCCCTCGCCTCCTCAGAGGCCCCTGGGTGGCCAGGTGAGGGGTGGGGTCTGGGCGATGCGCGGGCAGGCACATCCAGAGCTCAAATGTGCACGGCCTTAGGCCCGGGTGGCATCTTCTGTCACTGAATGGCTTTCGAGGACACCGAGCTGTTGTCCTTGGGAAGTCGGGGTTCACTGGGCTCGCCCAAGGACTGATGGCCTTGCTCGGGGTTGCCGTCAGATGGTGACGATGGGGTGCTGGCATCACTGTCCCCAGGGCCCGTGTGCAGAGCAGGAGCAGCTGCCCTGGGGAGGGCACGCTGCCTGCCGCGGTCCGGGCTGGCGCAGCTCCCACAGAGCGCGAGGCTTCAGACAACGCAAACTCGCTGTCAGTTCTGTGGAAGTGGGGCGGGTCGGCCAAACTCTGTGCGCTTTCTGGCAGCTTGGGACAGTTTGGGATCATTTGTGAATCCCAAAGAGAGGTTATGTTTATAAATTAATCTGTTCCTCTGGGTGTGATACCCTTTGATTATATTAAATTCAGGGAGGGGCCCCTGATTGTTTACTTGATAAATCAACTTAGGGCTTCTGATTGGCCCCATCGTAAGGTGTGACTCAGGTTGAGTCCTGCCCCCTTGGACACTCACTTCCCCTCGCAGGAAGAGAGAATTCTTTTATTTCTCCCCACCCCCTCGTTGTTTGCACTTGCGGTGTTCGTCTTGTTTCTCTAGGAGGCACCGGGGACTGAACCCGGGGCCTCTATGTGGGAGGGAGGCGCCTAATTGCTTGAGCCACCTCCGCTCCCTGTCTCTGTCACTCTGTCACAGAGAGATGAGCCATTCGCTTGACAGCTTACAGCTGACCGTGGGACGAGAGTCGAGATTGGTATAGGAGCCCTGGAGCCGAGCCCTGTGCCAGCCTGAAGCTGACACGGGAGAGCTGGGCCCACGGGGCCTGGAGAAGCAGCGCAGGCCCAGTGGGGAGGCCGGAACCCGCAGAGATGCCCGCCATGTCGCTTCAGCACGCGCTGCTAACTTTGGTGAGAAGGCACCTCTTATGGTGCCTTGAGCTGGACTTTCCACGGCCCTGGGACTGTAAGCTTTTACCCCAAATAAATGCCCTTTATAAAACCAACCCATTTCTGGTACTTTGCACGGGCAGCCCTTTGGCAGAGAGCACCCAGCGCTAAGGGAGGCTGGTTCTTGAGGCCCCTGCGCTCCTTGACTTGTGGCCCCTGCGATGCCGTGCGAGCCAGCAGCGCAGCTTTTCCAGCCCGTCTGCTCTGCTTCCCCAGCACGTTGCTCCGTGTTGAGGCCAATCCAGGAGAATCTATTTCAAGGTCTGTCGATCGGCGAACTTGCTTCCATCTGCAACGCAATTCTCCTCTGCCTGTAGCCCACAGGGTGCTCCTGGCCTCCGGCGGGGGGCTGGGGTATGCCTGATGGCCTTTCGGGCACAGGATGACCCCCTCCCCAACAGTTTTCTGGCCTCAACTGCCCATTGTGCTGCGGTTGGGAAACCCTGTAAGTGAGGGGTGTCTGGGGAGGCGTGGGCCCCACGCGAGGGGCCCCTAAGTGGTTAGAGTAGGGGTTCACTCAGGCAGGAGGAGAGGGGGCTGACTGCACGGGGAGTCGCCTGGACGCTGGCAAGGCTGACCAGCCCTGGGTGTGGGCGGGTCCTCTGCGGCCTCCAGCACTTCCTGCGCTGCCTCGCCTCCCACGGGTGTAGGTCTGCTTGGGGCAGGCAGCAGGGGCCAGCGCCTGGCAGGTGTGGCCTTCCCTAAGGGCCGATGGACAGTCAGGGCCTGTAGGTGCTTTTACTGCCCTTTTTAAAGTGGCTTCATTGCATCACAGAGCTGCGTGCTATTAAACGACACCGGAGAACAAGGCTGCCCAGAATTTGATCCTTCTATAGCCACTGATAACGTTCTGCAGAGGTTATTCCAGCTATTTCTAAAGGCGAATGTAGACATGAAAGGATATATGAAAATACAGAAGTAATTGTAAGGTTATGCTTTGAATTACTACTTTAAAATTAAAAATCAACCCATTTTTAAAAATGGAAAAAACATTTTGCTGAAATTAGATGAATTCTTCTTCAACCGAAGGTTATAAGATTCTCTTAAAATCATTTGTAGATTATGGAAAATATTAAGAGGTGGTGTCTTTTTTTTAGGAGGCACCAGGGCTTGAACCCAGGACTTTGTACATGGGAAGCGGGTGCTCAACCACTTGAGCTACGCCTGCTCCTGTCATTTGTTTTTAACGGGGAGTTTGGGTTTGGACCACACTGGCAGAATTCTGGCTGTGCAGGTAAAGGACTGGCCAGCTCACTTCCCCAATCTCTGCCCCTCTCCTGGATTTTTTTCCCCTCCCCGCCACCTTGCTGTTTTTGCTCTCTGTGTCCATTCGCTGTGTGATCTTCTCTATCTCTTTCTGTCATCTCGTCTTTCTCCTCTAGGATTCACTAGGATTGGATGCTGGGGAACTCTGATGTTCTCCTGGATATTTTTTGTTTTATACACTCAAAACAGTTAAAAATTTTTTTATTTATTCCTTCCTCCCTCGCCCCAAAGTCAGTTCTGTGTGCATTCACTGTTCATTCCTTTGTGTCTGCTTGTCTTCTCTTTAGGAAGCACTGGGAACCGATCCTGGGACCTTCTGGAGTGGGAGAGAGGCGCTCAATCTCTTGCGCCACCTCAGCTCCATGATCCACTGCATCTCTTATCATCTCTCCTCTGTGTCTTTTTGCTGCGTCATCTTGGTGTGCCAGCTTTCTGCTTGGGCCAGCACTCCTGTGTAGACCGGTATTCCACTCAGGCCAGCTCACTGCACCGGCCACACTCTGCATGGGCCAGCTCTCTGCTTGGGACAGCTCACCATGCAGGCCAGCTCACCTTCACCAGGTGGCCCCGGGAAGTGAACCCTGGACCTCCCATATAGTAGACAGGAGCCCAGTCGCTTGAGCAATTGTGCTCTTCCCCACACTCAAAATTTTGAATGCCTCCATCCCACCCTTTTTGTAGTTTCAGATGCCATGGGTTCCACCCATCTCCAACACTTTGGCCACACACTTTGTTTTGACTTATTTCTTGACATGCGGGATTTAATGCCAAGGCCCCTTTTAAAGAACTTTATTTTCCTGTGGTCTTTATGCTCGCACGAGAACTTGGATGCAGAAAGGATTCTTGGGTTGTTTCCCGCAGGGCTTTGTCTTCAAGCGCTGAATCCTGCTGGAGATGATTTGAGTGTCTATTTTCTCTTCTACTAAATGGATGAATTTTCCTTAACTCTTTTTGCAACTTATCTCAGATCTTTCGACTTGCCTTTGACCTAGTTTAAGGGCAGGGTATTGTATCTGTGGTAGACTGAGTCATGAACAGAAGGCATTTTCTTATCTTAAACTGTGCTTGAATGGGTGTGAACCCAATTGTAAATAGGACCTTTTGAAGAAATGTACACCTGGGGTGTGGCAAAATTCAATCAGGGTAGGTCTTAATCCGTTTGAGGGGTGACCTTATAAAGAGAGGAAATTCCAACTCAGCGGGAGAAGCAGAAGTTGAGAAACGAAACAGAGAGAGGACACCACACGTAACAGAGCAAGAGATGCAAGCCAACAACGGCACAACGCAGGCGCACGCAACAGAGCAAGAGATGCAAGCCACCAACGGCACAACGCAGGCGCACGCAACAGAGCAAGAGATGCAAGCCACCAACGGCACAACGCAGGCGCACACAACAGAGCAAGAGATGCAAGCCACCAACGGCACAACGCAGGCTCTGCGAAGAGGCCTGACCAGGACCTGGTTTTGAACTTCCAGCCTTCAGGCCCACAAGACAAAAAATGGTTGTTGAAGCCGGCCTGTTGTGTGGTATTTGTCACAGCAGCTCGGGCCTGAGACCACAGCCCACCCACTTCGTCTGTCTGGAGCGGGGGGAGCTGTGTGGAAGAGGCCGTGGCTCTGCTCGGCCCGAGCGCGCGTCGGCGGCCTCCGCTCTGTGAGGGTGCCAGCCTTCCACCTTATGGGCACAGGCTGGGAATTCAGGTTGCTCCAAGTTCCCGTGGCTCCCGTGGACTGTCCACACCCCCGACTGGAAGGAGGCGGCCCCCGGATCTCCCCTCAGCCCTTTCTCTGGCGCTGGTTCTCGTGGTCTGCCACGCCTGACGCCCACTTTGCCGTGCTGGTTCTGACTGGTGTTTTGGCCAAGTTGTTGGGAACTGGTGGAAGGAATGCTCTACCACAGCTTCGCTTTCCAGTCGAGGAGGCTGAGGCCACGACTCAGGACAGTTGAGGACCACTCGTCTGTCCATCCTCACCCTTCCGCACAGCCTCTTTGTGCATCTCTTCCACGGTGATCAAGCATCACTGTCCCCCTTGCATCTGAAGAAGGCGTCCCTGGGTCCCCGTTGCTCCCACGAGGCCCTTTCCAGCGGAGCTTCTGGAAGCTCTAGCCAACTGGGCATTTCCCTTTGCATTCTGTTGCGCCTGGCCTGCCCCCCGGGGGGGCTCTGGCCTCCTCCCCTTACTGGTCCCACCCCCTCCCAAACCTGCCTGGAAGGAATGCCCCTCCCCAGAGACCAACCCCCCCCTTTGGCTCCAGCCAGCAACCTAGACGTTCCAGACGCCTCTTTCTCCTGCCCCCCACCTGATTCCAAAGCACCATCCACCTCGGTCCATTCGGCCGCCTCCTCGCCCCCTCACGCGTGGCGTTAGCTGGGCCACTCGCCTTTGAACGCGGCTCCACTCCCGTTAAACCGAACAGCGCGCACGCAGCGGGAGGGAAAACGAGGCCCTTTTCCAGCCTTGCCTGCCCCCTCCCCACCGCGAGCCCCCCCACGCGGCCCCCGCAGCCGGCCTCTCAGGGCTGCCTCCAGCCTGCCCACCCGGCCGCAGCGCAGGGCGGCCCGACCCAAGAGCGGGGCCAGCGTGGCGGCCCACGCGTCTCCCCCCGGCCCTCGGCGCAAGGCCCCGGAGGGGCGCTGAGGCAGGAAACAGGCTCCGGGACGTGCCCGCGTCCCGGCGGGGGCTGGGCGGCCAGGGGTGAGGGGCAGGGGCGCAGCGGCGGGGGTGGGGGCGCAGGCCCGGGCAGCGCGGGACGCCGGGCAGGACTTACCGTGAGCGCGTGAGGGTGCGGGCGCGCGGGAGGGGGACCCCCCGGGGGGTGCGGGCGCGCGGGGGCGTGGGGAGGACGGGCGCGCGGCGCGGGGGCGGGCGCGGAAAGGCCCCATCGGGGGCGCGCGGGGCCGCGGGAGGCCCACCCGGGCGGCGCGGGGCGCGAGCGGGGCGCGGCGGCGGGCGCGGGGTCGGGTAACGGCCCGCGCGGTGGGCGGCGGCGCCCGAGGCCCCTCCCCGCCGCCGCTCCTCCTCTTCCTCTCCCGCCCGCGCCGCGGCCCTCCCGTCCCTGCGCGGCCTCGGCGGCCTCGGCGGCGGCGGCGGCGGCGGAGCAGCGCGGCCCCTTTAAACCGCCCGCCGCGGCCCCGCGCGCCCCCGCACCGAGCCTCCATTTTCCGGCCGCGCCGCGCCCGAGCCTCCCGGCCCCGCCGCCGCCGGCCCGGACATGGCCGCCAACATGTACAGGGTCGGAGGTAAGGCCCGCGCCGCCGGCCTTTCTCCGCCAGCGCCGGGCAGGCCGCGCGCCCGGCCTCGCCGCGCCCGCGCCCCGCCGCGCCCCCGCCCCGGGGCCCGCCGCGGCGCCGTCGCTGCCCGGCTGCTCCTCCGCGGCCCGGCCGCACGCGCCCCCGCGCCCGCGCCCCCGCCCCGCAGGGACCCCCACCCCCTGCCCGCCCCGCTCGCGGGCTCTTCTGAGACGCCTGGGCCCCGCCACCCATCCCTGCCCCGGCGGCGTTCACCCCACCCCGACACGGCCCCCGGGGGGTGGCGGCCGCGGAGCAGGGCACTCGCGAGGCGGGGGCTCTGCCCACCTGTTGGGGCCCGGTGTGGGTGGCCGTTGGCAGAGCCGCCGCGGAGGCGGGGGAGGGGGAGCTCTGGGGAGGGGGCTGGGCCTGCGCGGGTGGGGGAGCTGCTGCCCAGAGCAGGGAGCACGTGGCCTGGAGAGGCCGCTCCTGGAGCAGGAATTTCGGGGCTGCTGGGGCCCTGCGGTCCCCACCTGGGCCTTGAGGGGCGGCCCCCCTTCTTCCTCCGGGGGTCCTCCCACAGCGTGGACGTCCTCAGGATGGCCCCCACTCGGGGTCCTCGGCGGCCGGTGTCATCGAGACGGGAATCACGTCTCCAGTCCCCCAAAACTTGCCACCACCCTGCAAACCCCAGCCCGTCGGGGCCCTTGGCCTGGACTGCGGAGGGCCCCTCCGTGGCCTGGCAGGGGTGTCCAGGCTCTTGTGGCCTTGGGCCCTGCCCTAGCTCGGGGAGGGGCCCAGAGGTGCCTGCTTCCTGGGGGCCGAGGACCCTCGGTGGCTGCTTCCGCAGAGGCAGCGGCCCACCCTGTCCCAGCCCGCAGCTGCGCGCCTCGGGGAGCTGGGGTCTGTCTCCACACACTGCCCCTTCCTTCGGTGTCCAGCACCGTGGCCTCGTGCGGGTCACGATGGGCATCGCAGGGAGAGGCGTGTGTGGGCCCGGGGCAGGGCCTTGGGGTGCAGTGTCTCCATCCTGCGAGGCCTCTGGAATGGGGCGCACCCGCTGGGTGCTGCTGGCCCGCTGTGGACTGTCCTGGGTGGGACGATGCCGTGCAGGAGGCGCTGGGTTGCATTGAGCCCTCGCATCTGGCACCTTTGCTCCTTGCCAGGTCCCTGAGTGCCCCCCAGCACAGGTGGGGCAGGGGCCGGGGTACAGTGTCCCGTGAGGAGGGGCTGACCAGGGGTCACTCTGGAGGACTTGCCTCAGACACCTGCCAGGGGATGCCTTCGCCTGCCCGTTGCTCCTCGACTCTAGATACACGAGGCAGACCCTGCGACTGGGCCCTGCGGGCGACACCCCCACCTGTGCCCCCACGGCCTCCGCCCTGGGCTGGCGCCTTCAGCACGTGCAGCCCCCCGTCGGCTCCTCCCGACAGCGACCTCTCCCCAGGGCCAAGTGGACCCCAGGTCCTCTGGCTCCCACCAGCCCCCGAGTTCGGGCCTGCAGTTTCTGGCACACTTGGCTTCCAGGGGAGGCACCGAGGATGCGGGAGGCGCAGGCTGGCACTCCCTGCCTGGGCCACCAGCCGCCCCCACGCCCTGCCGGCCCTCCCTGGCTACCGGGTGCTGGCGCGCCCATGGCGCAGAAGGCCCCTGGGAGGTGCCTGGCGGACAAGAGGTGTCCAGTGGGCTTCACTTGGCCTGGGGTATCAGGCAGGGTCTAGGAGGGGCAGGATGTGGCTTCAGGAGTGGGAGCGGCCACTGGCTCGTGTACCCCGCAGTATGCAGGCCTGCCAGCTCCTGGGCCTCAGTTTCCCCACGGCACAGACAGGGATGGCCACCACTGTGCCCTCATCCTGGGTCCGTGGTGGGTGTCCCCCCGACGTCCAGGGAAGCACCACCAGCCTTCACCCTCTCCTGGGCAGTGCTGCCTCTGGGGCTCCTGCCCACTCCCCTCTTCTCGTCCCCCAGCCCCTGTTCATTCTCCGGGCTGCAGGCTCCCAGGGTGACTGGACAGTGCCGTGGGTGCCAGAGGTCTGCGTGGCCTGGGGCTCCGCTTTCCCTCTAGGGAGGAGGCTCTGTCCGGCCTGGCTCTGTCGTAGAGACGTGTGTGGACGCTTGGCTTGTGCCCCTGCCTCAGCTGTGCTGGGAGGTGCTGGGGGATGCACCCCTTCCCCAGCCTTGTTGGGGGGACGCACCCCTCCCCCAGTCTTGCTGGGGGGACGTGCCCCTCCCCTGGCCTTCTTGGGGGGACGCACCCCTCCACCGGTCTTGCTGGGAGGATGCACCTCTCCCCCGGCCTCGTTGGGGGGATGCGCCCCTCCCCCAGTTTTGCTGGGGGCTGAACCCCTCCCCCCCGGTCTTGCTGGGGGGACGCACCCCTCCCCTGGTCATGCTGGGGGCCGGGCCCCTCCCCTGGGGCTTGCTGGGGTCTCCTGGCTGCTCCGGGGGGTTTGGCCGCCACCTGGCCTAAGGAGCGGCCAGCAGGGGACCCGCTCCGGGAGGGGCTCACTCCTTGTCTCCCCTCAGGAAAGGAAACATTCAGAGGCAGCGACCTCCCGGGGAGCGCGGTCCGGCCCTGGGGTCAGCACACAGGGCCCGTGCCCTTCGGGTCTGAAGCATGCGCTGCCCTGGCGCCCTGGGCCCCCCGGCAGCCCACTCCCCGAGTACTGCAAGGGTCTGGATGGGCCAGGGTTGGCGGCTGGGTGGGGGCGGCCTGGGTAGCCGCCCGGCCAGGGATGGGCCCTTCTGTGGGCAGCTGGCTGGTGGCCGGCCCCTGGGGCCCTGGCTTCTGGGCTGCTGCGCTGAGTGTCGTGGCTGCGTTTACCGCGGGACGTTAGGTAACGTTTCAGAAAGGGAAAGCGAGGGCAGCCCTGCAGCACCGCTGGTCCCAGGCAGCACCCGTTTCTCCCCAAGTGTTTTCTCTTTCCTTCGTTGCTGGAAGTTACCCTTCCGTTTTTTAAATAAAATCGGTTCTTTTTTTTTTTTTCCTTTTGTACTTTAAAAGATGCCAAAAAACGCCATAACTGCCCAGGAGCTTTGATGCTGAGAGCCTGCCCAGTGCCTGCCCTCTCCTGGTGCACTGTTTTACATACTTGAGGTTGTACGTCATGTCAGTTTTGCGTTCTGCTTTATTTACTTATATCGTGAGCGTTTTCTTAGAGGTGTTTCTATCATATATATATATATATATATATATACACACATATTTTTTTTTCCCTTCACTTAAAATGCTTTGGACTAGATAAGATATTTACACGGCTGGAAATTCCTAACTTGTGAAGAGCCGCAGACCTCCAGTGCGGCCGCCCCGGCTTCGGTGGGCGCTGGATCTCGCACCTCTGCCTGAGCGGGTGGCTGCACGGCATCGCTGGCCGGGTGCTGAGCACATCAGCCCAAAGCTGGCGCTTTCTCCACCCGTGCTGGTTTTTTATTGTGGTAAAATACACAATTGATCCCTCTTAAAGTGGACAGTTCAGCGGCATCGAGCGCCTTGCGATGCTTAGCCACCACGGCCTCTCTCATCCCCCAAAAGGAAGCCCCGTGCCCACTCAGTCCTTCCCAGCCCCTGCCCAGCCTCTGGAGACCACCCGTCCACTGTCTCCGGATCTGCCTGTTTTGGCTGCTCCCGAGGGCTGGCTCAGCCAGCGGCGCTCACTCACGGCTCTGGAGGCGGCACGTCTCGGCCGCGTTGCAGGTGCTGCCCGGGGTGGCTGGAGCTCACCTCGTCCATCTGTCAGTCGGCTCTTGGGTTGTTTCCACCTTTGGCAATTGAGCATAAAGCCGCTGTGGAAGCTGGAGCGGCCCAAGCCCGTTTGCCATCCTTGTGGTGTACCCCTGGCACGTGGTGTACCCCTGGAGGGGGCTGCTGGGCCGTAGGTGCTTAACCCTTTCCTTTTCTTTTCCCTTTTATTTTTTGGGGAAGGTACCAGGCATTGAACCCAGGACCTTGAACACGCGAAGCAGGCGCTCAGCCATGGAGCTGCGTTTGCTCCCAGCCCTTTTTTTTAATCCCACCCCCCATCGCCTGGGCTCGTCTGCTCTCTGTCTGTTCTTCTGTGTCTGCTTGTCTTCTCTTCTCAGTCGTCTCTTTAGGAGGCACCGGAAACTGACCCTGGGACCTTCCACTGTGGGAGAGAGGCCCTCAATTGCCTGCGCCGCCTCAGCTCCCCGGTTTGTTGTGTCTCTCAGTGTCTCTCTTCTGTGTCTCTTTTTTGTTGCATCCTCTTGTCGCGTCAGCTCTCCGCTCGGGCCAGCTCACCTTCACCAGGAGGCCCCAGGAACCGAACCTGGGACCTCCCTTATGGTAGGCAGGAGCCCAATTGCTTGAGCCACATCCGCTCCCCCTCCCTTTTTTTTTTTTTTAAAGAAATACTCGTGCAGTTTGTTTTCTGCGCTATCTGGAAGTAGGGCACATGCAGCGTGCTGCTGCTGTGCTCAGCACCCTCCGCTTGTCTCAGGCTTTGGTCGTCGGCAGTGGGCGTTCCAGCCCTGGTGGCCTCTACAGGGGTCAGTCTGGGAAAGTCATACTTTCCAAAGAAGTTATCTGTGTCATCTAGCTGTTTTTTTAAGGTCACTTGCATAAAGGGGTGGAGAGAAGCCTCTTAGGATTTTAGTTCCTCTGTGCCAGTGGTCACCTTACCACGGCTTGCGTATGCCTGTGCGTTCTCCTCTCTTTCTTGATTCTGTGGCTGATGATTAGCTTCTTTTGTTGACATCTTCTAAGAACCAGGGCTTTGTTATTTGACCTCCTGTTTTTTTCTTTTCTGTTACATTTAACCTTTTGAGGAACGACTGAAGGGTTTTACTGGCGGGCGAGGCTCTGGTCGCTGTCCTCGCCAGCACTGGCTGTGTCCGCCTTCTGGTTCCGGCCGCCTGGTGGGCGCGGTCGTGCCGGCATTTCCCAGCGTCTTCTCGCGGGCTGGGTGGCCCTTGGTTCACCTTTGGAGAAATGTCTGCAGGTCCCTTGGCTGGTTCTTGATCCTCACAGGCTGTGGGTCAGACTGTGGTGGTCTGGGGACCTCCGTTTACCTGCCTCCTGTTGCCTTTGCTCTCGGTCTCCGCCTGAGACCCCTTTGCAGATCCAAGGCCGCGAAGGGGAGCGTGTGCCCACGGCCTGCCCCAGGGGCCGCGCTCGCGTTCTTAGGGCTCTGGGCTGCGCGGGGCCGCCCTGCCAGCCACCTGTCCTCCGCTCGAGCCTCTTGCTGTGGCGCCTGTTGGGACGGTGTGGTCTGACTGATGGACGCTCCTAGAAGTGACCGTCGCTGTGTGGCTTCTGAGTGGGTGTCCACACTGGCCCTGGGCTTCTGAACCCTCTCTGCGTAAGAGCTGCTTGGGGCTCTCGAGTCCTCCCGGAGGGCGGCGGGCAGCCATGGGCCTGAGAGCTGGGTCTGCTTTGGGCCTTCCCCGTTCTTTTTAGAGGAAAACGTGGCTGTTAGGGTCTTGTATTAAAAAGAAGACAGTCGCCCAGGGATGTTGGCATCCACAGTCCCAAGAAGCAAATGTCCAGCCTCCGGAACCGCTCCTGCCTGTGGGCAGCCTTTTCACTTCACCCTGCTCCGTCCCACCTGCTGTCAGGGCGAGGCCCACCCGTGCCCCCGAGCGGTGGCCCTGCCTTGGGCAAGGAGCAGGCAGGGCCCCATGGGGCGGTGGGCGTGGGTGGGAGGTGGGCAGTGGGCAGTGGGCCTGAGGGTGAGGACAGGAGGGGCCAGTGCCCACAGCTTGCAGAGGACACCCAGATTTAGCAGGAAGAAACAGGCACCTGTGCACCCTGTGGGCATTGCTCACGTGAGAAAAGGCCCGTGTTTAGCTGGGATTTGGACTCCGCCAGGGCCCTCTTGTCTGTGGCAGTGCTGGGTTTGCAGGGAAGGCTGTGTCCTGGGGGTGATTCTGGCCAGGGGCACAGGGGCTTCTCTGGGTTCTGTGCCCACGTGCTGCCCCATCTGTCTTTGCCCCCACGCCTTCCGTGGCAGGCCTGGCCGGGCATGGACGCAGGGCCCGTGGACCACCCTGTTCCCAGCCTGCTGCTGGCACCCACCGGAGTGGGTAGGAGGTGCTCAGGGTGTGGGTCCTGGCAAACGGGGCCGAGGGGGATGGGCTGTGCAGGGGTGGCTGCGAAGGCACCCGTGTCCCCTGCAGGCAGGGTCCCTCGCCGCTCTCTGGGCCCTCCTTCCGTGTGTCGAGCTGAGCCACACTTACTGAAATCCACCGTTGGATGGACAGTCACATAGCCCCACTCTGGAGAGGTTACCCCATCCTCCCGCGGGCCTTTGTGCTGCTTTGCAGTTAGCCCGTGTTGGCGCACCCAGCTCGCGGCAGCCACCCACCCGTTTTCCGCTCCTGCAGCCTTTTCCAGGATGCCCTGTGAACGGGACACAGCCCGTAGCCGCTGAGCGTGCCGCCCGCCTCGGCGTCCTCCGGGCCCGCCGCGAGACTGCACCACGCTTGGCCACTAGTGGACGGGCGTTCAGGTTGTTCCAGTTTGGGGGTCAGTGAATAAAGCTGCTGTGGACGTGTGTGCTCAGTTTTTTTTATGGACATGTGTTTTCATTTCTCTTGGGTGAAAATACCAAGTATTGGGATTGCTAGTTTGGTTGGTAAGGATGTATTTAACTTGATGAGAAAATTGCCGTCCAGTATGGCTGCACCGTTTTGTATTCCCGCCAGAAATGTATGAGTTCTCGTTATTCTGCGTTCTCATTAGCACGATAGTGTCAATTTTTTGTTTCGTAGACATCCCACTGGTGTGGGCCATCTCGTTTGGCTCCTTTGTCTGCTCATTGTTTTTGCTCGTTGTCTTTCTTTTTCCCTTTAGGAGGCACTGGAACCAAACCCAGGACCTCCCGTGTGGGAGGCAGGCGCCCAACTGCTTGAGCCACATCTGCTCCTTGCTTGTTTTTGCTTGTTTTCTGCTCATTGTTTTTTCTTGTTGTCTGCTTGTTATTTTTTACTCATCTGCTCGTTGCTTGTTTGTCTTCTTTAGGAGGCAGTGGTAACCAAACCTGGGACCTCCTGTGTGGAGGCGGGCTCCCGGCTGCTTGAGGCACATCACTCCCCTCGTTTGGGTTTTAATTTGCCTCTCTCTAATGACAGAGTGATGCTGAGCGTCCTTCTTGTGTTTTTTTTGTCATCCTTGTATCTTTGGTGAAACATCTGCTCAAATCTCTTGCCTGTTTTTAAAATTGAATTTGCTTAAGACGTCTTTTTATATTTTGGTTACCAGTCTTTTATCAAATAAGTATTTTGCAAATTTTTCCCTCTGCCTGTGACTTGTCTTTTCATTTTCATAATGGTATTTTTTGAAGAGTTTAAGTTTTCATTTCTGTGAAATCCAATTTATCTGTTTTTCTTCTATAATTTGCATTTTGTATATTTAGGAAATTTGCCTAAGCCAAGGTGACAAGATTTTCTCCTGTTTTATTTTAGAATTACAGTTTTGAATTTCCTTTTTTTTAACCTATTTATAATTTTTTTTATTGAACTATATCGTTCATACATGAACACACATAAACAGTAAGTGTATAGTAAAGATTGTGAACTTACAAAATAAACATAACACCACACGGGTCTCATACATTACCCCTCCACCAACTCTTTGCATTGGTGTGAAACATTTGTTACAAACTATGCAAGAGCATTGTCAAAATATTACAACCAACTATATTCCTTATCTTTTATTTGGTGTATTTTTCCCCTAACCCGTAATATTTTTTTTTAATGTATTTTTGTTACAGATATTGCAAACTTGGAAAACAATCATACAGATGTGTAGATTTCCCATACAACTCCACAGCTGGTGGAACATTTGTTACAGATGATGAGATAGTATCATCAGACTATTACCACCAATCATGGACCATGGCATACTGGATTTCCTTTTAAGTTTATGATTCAAGTTAGTTTTGTACAAAGTGAGAGCTAAAGGTTAAGATTCTCTTTAGTTTGCAAGTGCATGTCCAGCCGTCCCAGTACTGTTTCTTAAAGACAGTGTGCGCCTCCACTCACTCGCCTTGGCACCTTTGTCAGCTCAGTTTGCCATTACATGCTTGGTCTTCGTGTTTGTACTTTGGCCAGTGCAAGCTGTCTTGATTACCATGGCTTTATGATAAGTCTTGAAATCAGGGCTGGTAAATCTCCAATGTTGTCCTTTTTCAGAATGGTTTTGGCTATTCTAGTTTCTTGACTTTCCCAGATAAGTTTAGAATTGGCTTGCCAATTTCTACAAAAAAGGGGAGAATGGACCTCTTAGCAGTATTGTCTTCTAATCCAGAGACTGGCAAACTATGGCCCCATGCCTGTTGCGTGTGACTCATGAGCTAAGAATGGCTTTTCCATTTTGAAATGGTTGAGAAAAATATCAAAAGAAGAACAGTACTTTACAACATGTGCAGGTTATATGAAATTCAAATTCCGTTGTCCATAAATCTAGTTTTATTGGCTCTGGGCTGTGCTGACTCTTCTCTAGCGTGCTGCTGCTTTGCAGCTGCGGCTGGAGACAGGTGGCGTGGACTGCCCCTCAGGGCCCCAACACAGCTCATGCCTGTTGCCTGTGCTGCCACACCTTGACGTTGTATTTATGTTTGGTTTTTTTTTTGAAGATTTATTTATTTTTTAATTCCCCCCCTCCCCCGGTTGTCTGTTCTCTGTGTCTATTTGCTGCGTCTTGTTTCTTTGTCCGCTTCTGTTGTCCTCAGCGGCACGGGAAGTGTGGGCGGCACCATTCCTGGGCAGGCTGCACTTTCTTTCGCGCTGGGCGGCTCTCCTTACGGGTGCACTCCTTACGCGTGGGGCTCCCCTACGTGGGGGACACCCCTGCGTGGCAGGGCACTCCTTGCACGCATCAGCACTGTGCATGGGCCAGCTCCACACAGGTCAAGGAGGCCCGGGGTTTGAACCGCGGACCTCCCATGTGGTAGACAGACGCCCTAACCAGTGGGCCAAGTCCGTTTCCCTGTATTTATGTTTTTATTACCAGTGTATACCCATCGGGTAAAAACAGGAATTGCAGAGAAAAGTAGACTTTGGGTGTTTTACTTCTAAGACATGGTGTGTAAGGTGACAAAGCATTGTTAGCTGTTGACACTTAGCAGTGCTGAAGGCGTACGTTATGTGCTGACATGCCAGACCAAGCATTATTTCTTACTGTTATAAGAAGATAACAGTAAGAAGAGCTAGAAAAATCTAAGATGGAATATTTCAGCACAGCAAAATTTCCTCTCAAAAATAAAAAATGAGAATAAGGCTGCAAAATAAGTTTCTGAGTGACTCATTTATTAGCCAAGCAAAGGAAACCGTTTACCATTGTGTGGTAATTAAATCGTGATTGGTTGCAGCAACCAAAGAAATATGCCCACAGAAAATGAACTTGTTTAAGACGATTAGCCTTTGAGAGCGAATAGTTGCTTGAATAGTTGACACTATTGGCGTCAGTAATCAATTAAACAACAAAGCAGATGATTTTGAGTGTTTCTTTCTTGGCTCTCTGAGTCGACAGATATCCCCAGTACCACTCAGTTGTTTGTTTAGGCCGTCAGTACTGAGTTTGAAGTCTAAAGAATGAGCCTCTGTGAATAGGCTGCGGAACACTCATAGGCAAGAATATTTTCAAAGAAGTTGGGAAAATACAGACGTTGTGCAGCCTGAGACGGATCTGCTAAGATGCTACGTGGGGTGGTGGCCACGTGCGTGGAGCTGACTCTGGAAGGTGCCCCAGCTGCCTGCGTGGCTGAGCCTGCGGTCAGCAGTGAACTTTGCACTCTGGCCTTCACAAGGGCCCAGACTCTGGGTTTTTGTCAGAAATTCTGGGGCTGAAGACCTTGACCTGCCCCACGAGGAGCAGTTTGATTGCTTCTTAGCAGTGATAGTTTATGGTGTCTTGAACTCTGGAGCGAAATTGAGATTTTCCGGAGTAGGAGCCACACTCAGCTGCCATTGTGAAACGCTGGATGACTTTGGAACTTACCTTTGCTGCATATTTGATAAGGTTCCTTAATGGACTAATCCTAAAATTACAATACAGAATTGCTTATTGGCAAAACATAGAATGTGGCAAATTCGTTTTGCAGGCCTCGATGCTGCTTGAATCCCAGGCTGTCAAGCTGTGTCACAGCCTCACTGTCCAGAGTTCAGACGGGAAGCGGGATCTCCATTCCCATGCTAATTTGCAGCGGGCACGTTTTCTGAGTTCAAACTACAGTTCCAGTGGTGTTTTTTTTTTTGGCATCTGATGCAAGTACAAAGGATATTTCTGTATTTTAAAGTCTATTTAATTGCACTTGAGTGTCCACCAAACCGTCTGTTGGAAGTGATTGATCTGCACTGTGATGACGACAACGTCCGCGGGGCTGAGACCACCGTCAGGCTCGATGAGTTGCTGGAAGGACTTAGAGAGCTCGGAGCTTACTAACCATCCCAGGCTATAGTTTATTACAGAGAGAAAATACAGACCAAGAACTACTGGTGTGGAGCCCAGGCGAGTCCAGGGCTCTGTGGGGACGGGCCTGCCTCGGGGCGCTGTGCGGGGGTCCTGGCTGGCCTTCAGCTCCTCCTCCAGCCCCGTCCCCCCCGGAAGCCTTGTGAGCACAGCCTGGCAGCGGCCCAGGCGAGCAGAGGTCGGCGGGATGGTCCAGGGGTCAGAGGTGACCTGCTGGGTGCAGGTCAAGGCTGACCTCCCTGTGGACTGTTCAGGATGTGGCCAAGCCAACCTGCAGAGTTAACCCTTCCCTGCCCTCACGCTAAAAGGAAGATGTCGGAAGACTCTTGTTCTGTAAACACGTCAAGCGAGGGGTGTGCTCAGACGTGCGCGTGGCGGCTGCACCAGTGCTTGGCAGGGTCTCTGGACAGACGTTGGAGGGTGGGCGCCTGCAGCCCTGCCAGGGACCAGCCTGGCCGGTGAGCGCTGGAAAGTGATTGATGCAGCAAAATGTTGTTACCTGAAAAAGAACTCAACTCTTCTCATTAGTACATCGATGTTTTGAAAAATTGTAACCAATTATTTTATTTTTAATCTCATCAGTAAAAACTTCATGGAAAGACTTTCCTCTCGGCATATTAGCACTTACATAGTAGCCTTAATTTAGCCTCTTGGCCCACAAAACCTAAAATATTTACTCTGTGGCCCTTGAAAGAAAAAATAGGCAGCCCTGTGTTCAAACCTATGACTAATATATGACCAATATATGACCATATATTTAGGTCCTTGATGCTCCTCAACAGTGTTTGTGGTTTTCAGCATACAGGTCTTTGATATAATTTGATAGGTTTACAGTAAGGTATTTAATCTTGTTTGGTGCTATTGTAAAAGATACTTCTTAAAATTTTAATACTCAAGTATTTAGTAGTATGGAAGTATTTTTTACTGTGGTGAAATATATACTACATGAAATTTCCCTTTTTTAATGTTATTAGAGCAGTTATAGGTTTATAGGAAAATCATGCAAAAATTACAGAGTTGCTATTTATGCCCCACTGGCCCAGACCCCTGCCTTTCCCCTGGACATTTTGCATTAGTGTGGTGTCTTTGTTAAAACTGATTACATAGTATTATTATAACTATATTAGTAACTATATAGTAAGTGTAAGTTGTTAATGTAAAGTATGTATACTGTATCGTAATGTATATTTCCTAAGAACAAGGGTATTCACTTATGGAACCACCTAACTATAGTGTATTAGTCAGCAAAAGGGCTGCTGATACAAAGTACCAGAAATCTGCTGGCTTTTATAAAGGATATTTATTTGGGGTAAAGGCTTACAGTTAGACCCTAAGGAGTCCACTCGAAGTACCGTAAGAGGTACTTCCTGTCCAAATGTCTGTTGCCACGTGTTGGAGCAAGGTGGCGGCATGTCTGCGAGCGTCCAGCCTTCCTCTTTCCTCTTAAGGCCGGGTGGGCCCCGCTTCTGCAATCTCAGCTGTAGGCTGGAGGGCTCGCCTCTTCCCAGGCCTGCTCAGCTGCGCAGGGCTCCGGTCTTTTCAGCTGCAAACTAGCAGGTGAATGGCTGGTCGCCTTCCGGGGCCTCTGCCAAGGCTACGGGGCTCTCTTTTCCTCTCTTTTTTCCTGTGTTCTCCTTGAGTGAGTCTGCTTATGTACCCCACCAAGAGGGTGGGGACTCAACCCTGCGTGCCCTAAGGACATGGTCTAACCAAAGTCCTAATCTTTTTTTTTTAAAGATTTGGTTTTTTTTTTATTTCTCTTCCCTCCCCCCTCCCCCTGTTGTCTGCTCTGTGTCCATTCGCTGTGTTACTTCTGTGACCGCGTCTATCCTTATCAGTGCCACCAGGAATCTGTGTCTCTTTTTGTTGCGTCATTTTGTGTCAGCTCTCTGTGTGTGCAACGCCATTCCTGGGCAGGCTGCACTTTCTTTCACGCTGGGCGGCTCTCCTTACAGGGCGCACTCCTTGCGCGTGGGGCTCCCCTATGCGGGGACACCCCTGTGTGGCAGGGCGCTCCTTGCCCACATCAGCACTGCACATGGGCCAGCTCCACACGGGTCAAGGAGAACTGGGGCTTGAACCGTGGACCTCCCATGGAGTAGACGGACACCCTAACCACAGGGCCAAGTCTGCTTCCCAAAAGTCCTCATCTTAACATAATCAAGTTAACCTGAAACCTTTGACTTTATTAAAGTCAAAGGTGTCACGTCCAGAGGAACAGACCAGTTTATAAACATAATCTATATTCTTTTTTTGAAATTCATAAATAATATTAAACTGCCATATAAGTCAAATAGGGAGAAAAAGCTGCTACAAATCAAAGGTTCTGTAATACAGAATTTTATGTTACTTAATTGTGACACTTTGAGATTATTTTATGAATCCCCCAAAGAGGAGGATTATGTTCACAAAGGAATCTGCTGCTCTGCGTGGGACCCCCTTGGACTGCACTGGGTTCAGCTGAGTTGTCTTTGGTTCATTACCTGCCAAGGTGAGGGTTTTAGGTTTGGCTGCGTCGGCGCCCCTCGCTCCAGAGGAGGCAGGGAGAGCGAGCCCTGTCCTTGGTCCCGGGGGGGGGCGGGACAGGGCGGTGGGGAGGTGAGGCGTTCACCTGGTCGTTCACAGCTGATGTCCGGAAGAGACCAGAGCAGCTGAGGCTGACAGAGGGCCTGGAAGCACTGAGCACCGAGCCCTGCGCAGCCTGCGCTGTGCCTGGGAAGAGCTGGGCCCCGAGCCTCAGGGAAGGGCTGAGGGGAGCAGGCCCGCCATCTTGCTCCAGCACGTGGCCGCGGACTTTGGGGAGAAAGCCACCCCTCACTGGTATTGGGCTTTCCACGGCCCTTGGACTTTAAGCTTTTACCCCAAATAAATACCCTCAATAAAAGCCAACAGATTGCTGGTACTTTGCATTGCACCCCCTTTGGCAAACTCATATGCCTAAGTTGTTAATTTGTTCTTACAGCTTTGAGTTACTGTCTAGTTCCTTTAATTTCAACCTTAAAGATCTTTCTTGAAGGCAGGTCTTCTGGTAACAGACTCTCTCAGCTTTTGTTTATGTGTAAATGTCTTAATTCCACCTTCATTTTTGAAAGATGATTTTGCTGGATATAGAATTCTTGGTCGACAGTTCTTTTCTTGGAGGACTTTAAATATACCATCCCACCGTCTTCTGGCCTCCATGGCTTCTGATGAGAAACACATTGTTAATCTTATTGGGGATCCTGGTATATGACAAATTGCCTTTCTTGCTGCTTTCAAAGTCCTTCCTAGGATTGTGGTCAATAGTACAAATAGAAAAATGTTCTGTGAACTAGAATAAATGTATGTCAGTATGACAGGGTGGTCAGTATATGGTGATACACGAGAAAAATAAGATTAATCTAACTTGTGGACTGTAGTTAACAGCAGTCCTGTAGTACTCTTGCATCAGTGTCAAAGAAGGAATGACATCAACACTCAGGTCAGTAATGGGGGTACGGGTTTTTTCTTTTGGGCTAAGGAAGACATTCAGAAGTTTACTGAGGTGATGACTGCACAGCTCTGAAATTGAGAGCTGCAGGTGTCTGCTTTGGAGTGTCCAAGGCATGGGCTGTAACAGTGAGCCATGTGGTGGAAGGTGGACTGTGGTTACAGGACAAGTAGGAGAGTTCTCTTGTGAACTTTCACAGATGTATGACACTAATACATGGTGTTAATAATAGGGGGTGGTTTGGGAAAAGTGTACCAAATGTAGCTGTGGACCATAGCTAGTGGTAATGCTTTGGTGACGTTCTTTCATCGTCTGTTCTGCAGCAGTGCGTGGTGTGGTGGAGTGGCGTACGGGCTTCTGCACTCCGTGCATGGGTATTTTAAGCTCCCCAGCTTCTCTTCTAAGTAGGTAAATCTCCCCGTGAGTTTTGCATTTGGGTGTTGACTGTTCTGCGCTAACGTGTCTTGGTTTGGTCACGTGGAGCCTGTCCTGCTTGGAGTTTGTTGAGCTTCCTGGATGTGCATCTTGCTTTTCGTCAGGTTGGGAAGTTTGGGTCATTGTTTCTTCAGCTGCGGTCTCTGCCCCTTTCTCTCTCCGCTCCTGGGCTCAGTGGTACACCAGTCGGTGCGCGGTGTCCCACGTCCCTCAGGCTCTGTTCCTTTGCTTTGTCCTCGGTCATTTTATCTTTGCTGCTCTTCACACAGTAGCTTCAGTTGTCTGCAAGTTTGCCAGTCCTTTATTTTTCCTGTTCAGATTTGCTGTTGAAACTCTAATGCATCTTCGTTTCAAATACTGTGCTTTGCAACTCTGAAATTTGTCTGGTTCCTTTTTATGATTTCCATTTCTGTTTTGTTCAGTCAATATTTTCCTACTTTTCTTTAGTCTCTTACATATGGATCCCTTTAGCTCACTGAACATGTTTAA
Source organism: Dasypus novemcinctus (assembly GCF_030445035.2). Lineage (NCBI taxonomy): Eukaryota > Metazoa > Chordata > Mammalia > Cingulata > Dasypodidae > Dasypus > Dasypus novemcinctus. The sequence continues at coordinate 370,174 of NC_080675.1, read as the reverse complement.
GACAATTGATTTAAAGTCTTTGACTACAGGGGTGGCGGACTTGGCCCAGTGGTTGGGGCGTCCGTCTACCACATGGAAGGTCTGCGGTTCAAACCCCGGGCCTCCTTGACCCGTGTGGAGCTGGCCCATGCGCAGTGCTAACGCGTGCAAGGAGTGCCCTGCCACGCAGGGGTGTCCCCCACGTAGGGGAGCCCCACGCGCAAGGAGTGCTCCCTGTAAGGAGAGTTGCCCAGTGCAAAAGAAAGTGCAGCCTGCCCAGGAATGGCGCTGCACACACGGAGAGCTGACACAGCAAGATGATGCAACAAAAAGAAACACAGATTCCTGTGCCGCTGACAACAGAAGCAGACACGGAAGACGCAGCAAATAGACACAGAGAACAGACAACTGGGGTGGGTCGGGGGAAGGGGAGAAAAATAAATCTTTATTAAAAAAAACTCTGACTAATTGCTAATGTGTGAGCTTCCTCAGGGATGCTTTCTGGCAAGTTCTTTTTTTCCTGTTTCTTTGTGTGTGTGGTAGTTTTTGATTGAGACCTGCACATTCTGACTTATGGTGCACTACCTCTGGAAGCTGGTTCTCCTGCTCCTCGGGACTGCCAAGTGTTTTTTGTTGTTGAAGGCTGGCACTGTCCATCCATGACTTTTCCAACCTGTTTTTGCTCCCAAATGGGGAGTCACAGAGAAAAGAGAGAAAACAGGGTACTGCCTCTAGGACTCCTCTGCCTGAGGGGGTGGGACCAGCCGTGCTCAGCACTGGCCCCAGCCCCTGAAGAGGCTGATGGAGGGCATTGGTCAGCAGACAGGCCTCACGTCCCAGGAGCCTGCACAGCCCCTCTCACCCTGTGCGGTGGTCCCAGGAGCCGAGCTGTGGTCCCCGCGGCCAGCCTTGCGGTGGAGGCTGGTGGGAGGCACTGCGTGGCGGGGAACACTCCCCAGTGCTCACCACCGTTCACCAGCCCCCTCCCGCTCTTCCTGGGGTGCTGCCCGTGCTCCCCCAGATCCCGGGGTTCAAGGCGGGTGGTTGGACAGCCCCTGCCGCGGCAAGAGCCCTGGGGAGCACTGACGCTGGCTTCCCCCTCCACCACCTTGCTGGATGCGGACGTCTTTTTGGTGGTTCTCTGCTTTCAGCACGTCGGCCATGTCCTCCCGTGGCACCAGGGCGCGCGGTAGTCGCTGCTGGCCGTCGGTCTCAGAGCTGCTCGGCTGGCGGTGTCTCCTCGAGCACGCCTGTGTACTGCCCCCAATCGCCTCTGCGAGAGGTCTCCGTCCCTGAGCCACGCCCACCGCGAAGGGCACCGATCTTCAGAGACCCCACCCAGGACAGGGCCAGGAGTGGACGGGCCCCTCCACTCTCCCCTTCTCAGGTCAGCGGAGCTGCAGCTCCACTCCCGGTGGTGGTTCGTGGCTTCTCTTCTTCACCAGTCTGGTTAGAGACTTATCGGTTTATTGATATTTTAATAAACTAGCTACTGGTTCCCTTGATTTTTCTCTTTTTGTTTCACTCTTGTTGTTTTTCACTTGCTCTTACCTTGACTTCCCTTCCTTCCTTCCATCTAGGTGTGTGGTTCTCTGTGGCTTTGGATGCATGCAGCCAGAGCCGCCGTCGTCATAGGGAGCGGCGCGGCCTGGCGCCTCCTGCCCCCGCAGCCGCCAAGCTGCCTTCTGCTGTCTGCGTGGCAGGGCGGATCTTGGGTGCCGTCCGCACGTGTGCTCCGGGACTCCGCACTGCTGTAGCCGTGGGGCCTGCGTTGCATGGGTGACCTGTAGCTTGTTGAGCTGTTCCCACTCAAGGGACACTTGGGTTGTTTTCAGTTTTTTGGTGGTTGCAAAGATTTGTTTTGGGTTTGTGTTGCTGCTTGTCTAGTTTCTTAGAGTGAATGAAGCGTTAGAGTGAGACTTTTTTTAATAGCTGCGATGAGATATAATTTGCAGTTATGAAGCTCACCTGTTTTGAGTGCATTTCCACAGGCCACGGTCGGCCTGAGAACTCTTACCCCCTCGCCAGTCGACGGCCACTTCCTGCGGGCTTTTGTGTTGTGCTGTGGCCGCCAGGCCTGCACGCTGCTTTCGCCCTGCCTTTTGGGTTTCTCCAGCGGCTCGTCTGAGGTAGGGGTCACGTGTCGCGGGGTCCCTCTTAGCTCGTCTGAGGTAGGGGTCACGTGTCGCGGGGTCCCTCTTAGCTCGTCTGAGGTAGGGGTCACGTGTCGCGGGGTCCCTCTCAGCTCGTCTGAGGTAGGGGTCACGTGTCGCGGGGTCCCTCTTAGCTCGTCTGAGGTAGGGGTCACGTGTCGCGGGGTCCCTCTTAGCTCGTCTGAGGTAGGTTCACGTGTCGCGGGGTCCCTCTCAGCTCGTCTGAGTAGGTTCACGTGTCGCGGGGTCCCTCTTAGCTCGTCTGAGGTAGGGGTCACGTGTCGCGGGGTCCCTCTTAGCTCGTCTGAGGTAGGTTCACGTGTCGCGGGTCCCTCTTAGCTCGTCTGAGGTAGGGGTCACGTGTCGCGGGGTCCCTCTCAGCTCGTCTGAGGTAGGTTCACGTGTCGTGGGGTCCCTCTTAGCTCGTCTGAGGTAGGGGTCACGTGTCGCGGGGTCCCTCTCAGCTCGTCTGAGGTAGGTTCACGTGTCGCGGGGTCCCTCTCAGCTCGTCTGAGGTAGGTTCACGTGTCGCGGGGTCCCTCTTAGCTCGTCTGAGGTAGGGGTCACGTGTCGCGGGGTCCCTCTTAGCTCGTCTGAGGTAGGGGTCACGTGTCGCGGGGTCCCTCTTAGCTCGTCTGAGGTAGGGGTCACGTGTCGCGGGGTCCCTCTCAGCTCGTCTGAGGTAGGGGTCACGTGTCGCGGGGTCCCTCTTAGCTCGTCTGAGGTAGGGGTCACGTGTCGCGGGGTCCCTCTTAGCTCGTCTGAGGTAGGTTCACGTGTCGCGGGGTCCCTCTCAGCTCGTCTGAGGTAGGTTTCACGTGTCGCGGGGTCCCTCTTAGCTCGTCTGAGGTAGGGGTCACGTGTCGCGGGGTCCCTCTTAGCTCGTCTGAGGTAGGTTCACGTGTTGCGGGGTCCCTCTTAGCTCGTCTGAGGTAGGGGTCACGTGTCGCGGGGTCCCTCTCAGCTCGTCTGAGGTAGGTTCACGTGTCGTGGGGTCCCTCTTAGCTCGTCTGAGGTAGGGGTCACGTGTCGCGGGGTCCCTCTCAGCTCGTCTGAGGTAGGTTCACGTGTCGCGGGGTCCCTCTCAGCTCGTCTGAGGTAGGTTCACGTGTCGCGGGGTCCCTCTTAGCTCGTCTGAGGTAGGGGTCACGTGTCGCGGGGTCCCTCTTAGCTCGTCTGAGGTAGGGGTCACGTGTCGCGGGGTCCCTCTCAGCTCGTCTGAGGTAGGTTCACGTGTCGCGGGGTCTCTCTCAGCTCGTCTGAGGTAGGGGTCACGTGTCGCGGGGTCCCTCTCAGCTCGTCTGAGGTAGGTTCACGTGTCGTGGGGTCCCTCTTAGCTCGTCTGAGGTAGGGGTCACGTGTTGCGGGGTCCCTCTCAGCTCGTCTGAGGTAGGGGTCACGTGTCGCGGGGTCCCTCTTAGCTCGTCTGAGTTAGGGGTCACGTGTCGCGGGGTCCCTCTGCTCGTCTGAGGTAGGGGTCACGTGTCGCGGGGTCCCTCTCAGCTCGTCTGAGGTAGGGGTCACGTGTCGCGGGGTCCCTCTTAGCTCGTCTGAGGTAGGTTCACGTGTCGCGGGGTCCCTCTCAGCTCGTCTGAGGTAGGGGTCACGTGTCGCGGGGTCCCTCTCAGCTCGTCTGAGGTAGGGGTCACGTGTCGCGGGGTCCCTCTTAGCTCGTCTGAGGTAGGGGTCACGTGTCGCGGGGTCCCTCTCAGCTCGTCTGAGGTAGGTTCACGTGTCGCGGGGTCCCTCTCAGCTCGTCTGAGGTAGGGGTCACGTGTCGCGGGGTCCCTCTCAGCTCGTCTGAGGTAGGGGTCACGTGTCGCGGGGTCCCTCTCAGCTCGTCTGAGGTAGGGGTCACGTGTCGCGGGGTCCCTCTCAGCTCGTCTGAGGTAGGGGTCACGTGTCGCGGGGTCCCTCTTAGCTCGTCTGAGGTAGGTTCACGTGTCGCGGGGTCCCTCTCAGCTCGTCTGAGGTAGGGGTCACGTGTCGCGGGGTCCCTCTCAGCTCGTCTGAGGTAGGGGTCACGTGTCGCGGGTCCCTCTTAGCTCGTCTGAGGTAGGGGTCACGTGTCGCGGGGTCCCTCTTAGCTCGTCTGAGGTAGGTTCACGTGTCGCGGGGTCCCTCTCAGCTCGTCTGAGGTAGGGGTCACGTGTCGCGGGGTCCCTCTCAGCTCGTCTGAGGTAGGGGTCACGTGTCGCGGGGTCCCTCTCAGCTCGTCTGAGGTAGGGGTCACGTGTCGCGGGGTCCCTCTCAGCTCGTCTGAGGTAGGTTCACGTGTCGCGGGGTCCCTCTCAGCTCGTCTGAGGTAGGTTCACGTGTCGCGGGGTCCCTCTTAGCTCGTCTGAGGTAGGGGTCACGTGTCGCGGGGTCCCTCTCAGCTCGTCTGAGGTAGGGGTCACGTGTCGCGGGGTCCCTCTTAGCTCGTCTGAGGTAGGGGTCACGTGTCGCGGGGGTCCCTCTTAGCTCGTCTGAGGTAGGGGTCACGTGTCGCGGGGTCCCTCTCAGCTCGTCTGAGGTAGGGGTCACGTGTCGCGGGGTCCCTCTCAGCTCGTCTGAGGTAGGGGTCACGTGTCGCGGGGTCCCTCTCAGCTCGTCTGAGGTAGGTTCACGTGTCGCGGGGTCCCTCTTAGCTCGTCTGAGGTAGGGGTCACGTGTCGCGGGGTCCCTCTTAGCTCGTCTGAGGTAGGGGTCACGTGTCGCGGGGTCCCTCTCAGCTCGTCTGAGGTAGGTTCACGTGTCGCGGGGTCCCTCTCAGCTCGTCTGAGGTAGGGGTCACGTGTCGCGGGGTCCCTCTCAGCTCGTCTGAGGTAGGGGTCACGTGTCGCGGGGTCCCTCTTAGCTCGTCTGAGGTAGGGGTCACGTGTCGCGGGGTCCCTCTTAGCTCGTCTGAGGTAGGTTCACGTGTCGCGGGGTCCCTCTCAGCTCGTCTGAGGTAGGGGTCACGTGTCGCGGGGTCCCTCTCAGCTCGTCTGAGGTAGGGGTCACGTGTCGCGGGGTCCCTCTTAGCTGTCTGAGGTAGGGGTCACGTGTCGCGGGGTCCCTCTCAGCTCGTCTGAGGTAGGTTCACGTGTCGCGGGGGTCCCTCTCAGCTCGTCTGAGGTAGGTTCACGTGTCGCGGGGTCCCTCTTAGCTCGTCTGAGGTAGGGGTCACGTGTCGCGGGGTCCCTCTTAGCTCGTCTGAGGTAGGGGTCACGTGTCGCGGGGTCCCTCTCAGCTCGTCTGAGGTAGGTTCACGTGTCGCGGGGTCCCTCTCAGCTCGTCTGAGGTAGGGGTCACGTGTCGCGGGGTCCCTCTCAGCTCGTCTGAGGTAGGTTCACGTGTCGCGGGGTCCCTCTTAGCTCGTCTGAGGTAGGGGTCACGTGTCGCGGGGTCCCTCTTAGCTCGTCTGAGGTAGGTTCACGTGTCGCGGGGTCCCTCTCAGCTCGTCTGAGGTAGGGGTCACGTGTCGCGGGGTCCCTCTTAGCTCGTCTGAGGTAGGTTCACGTGTCGCGGGTCCCTCTTAGCTCGTCTGAGGTAGGGGTCACGTGTCGCGGGGTCCCTCTCAGCTCGTCTGAGGTAGGGGTCACGTGTCGCGGGGTCCCTCTCAGCTCGTCTGAGGTAGGTTCACATGTCGCTGGGTCCCTCTTAGGGCGTGGAGAACATTCTTGGACCCGCACGGTCTCCCCACCGCAGCAGGAGACCCTCACCCCTGGTGCACGGCCCATTCCCCCCGCTCTCCCCTGGCGCCTCTGACGGGCGCTTTCTCCTCGAGTTCCCCTCTCTTGACTTGGAGGTGAGTTACCTGGCAGAGCATGGCTTGTCCTGCCCTCTCGTGCCCCCGAGGTGTCTCCAGGGCCCCGCCGTGGGGGGCACCCTCCCACGTGGCTCCCTAGGCCTGGTCGTGCTCCTTGTGTTTGCGCCGCCGCCGCCGCCCGTCGGGGGCGTTTCTGCCTCTGGCTGGTGTGGGCAGGGCTGCGGTGAGGCCGCGGCCGCGCTTCTGTGTGGCCGGGGGCTCCACTTCTCTTGGGCACGCGCTCCCTGTGCCCTCCGTGGCCTGAGGGTCTGCCAGGCTTTTCCAGAGCCGCTGGACCGTTTCCAGTCCCACCGGTGCTGCACGACGGGTCCGGTTCCTCCACGTACTCAACAGCACTTGCTGTTAGCTCATCTTTTGATTCGAGTCACCCTAGTGGGTGCACGTGTTTCGTGGCACCTCTCTGTGGTTTTGATTTCCGTTTCCCTAATGCAGATGATGTTGATCATCTCTCTCTGTGCTTACTGGCCATTTGTCTATCCTCTCAGGAGAAGTTTATATTCAAATTTGTTGTCCATTTTAAAATTGGGTTATCTGTCTTTCTGTGACTCGGTGCGAAGAATTCTTTATATATTCAAGGTATGTCTCTTTTTTTTAAGATTTTTATTTATTTCTCCCCCCCCCCCCCCCGTTATCTGTTCTCCGTATCCATTCGCTATGTGTTCTTCTGTGTCCGTTTGTATCTTGTGGCACAGGAAATCTGTGTCTCTTTTTGTTGCGTCATCTTGTTGAGTCAGCTCTCCCTGTGTGCGGCACCATTCCTGGGCAGGCTGCGCTTTTTTCACTCTGGGCGGCTCTCCTTACGGGGCTCACTCCTTGCACGTGGGGCTCCCCTACATGGGGGACACCCCTGTGAGGCACAGCACTCCTTGCGTGCATCAGCACTGCACGTGGGCCAGCTCATCACACGGGTCAGGAGGCCCGGGGTTTGAACCCTGGACCTCCCATGTGGTAGGTGGACGCTCTGTCCATTGAGCCAAATCCACTTCCCGTTATGTCTCTTATTAGTTATATGATTTGCAAATATTTTCTCCCACTCTGTGGGTTTTCGTTCTACTTGTTGTTTATAGCACAAAAATTTTAAATTTTACTTGTGTTCTTGATGTCATATTTAAGAATCTATTGTGAAGTCCAAGGTCATGAAGATTTAGTCCTGTTTTCTTGTAACATAGGGATTTTGTATTTTTATACCTTTTTTTAGCTCTTACATTTTGGTCTTTGTCCTTTTTCTTTTTTAAGAGGTGCTGGGGATTGAACCTGGGACCTTGCACATGGGAAGCAGGTGCTCCACCACGTGAGCTGCATCCGCTCCCCTTTAGGGGTCCATGGTCTCCCCTCCGGTGTGGCTCGCCAGCTGTCCCAGCACCGTTGGCTGAAGGGGCTGCTCTGCTCTGCTCCACCAAGGTGGTCAGGCGCCTTGGTTCTGGTCAGTTGCCGTAAATCTGAGTGTTTATTCCATTGTTCCAGTACCACACTTCCTTGATTACTCTCTCGTATGGTTTTATAGGATAAATGTGATCTTCTTAAAGGTAGTTTTGATGATCCGGTCCCTATGCGGTTCCAGGTGAATTTTAGGATCAGCCTGCAGGTGTGTGCCCCTGGGTGTGTCCCTGGTGTGTGCCTCCGTGTGTGCCCCTGGGTGTGCACTGCGGGGTGTGTGCCTGGGTGTGTGCCGCGGGGTGTGTCCCCCCGGGTGTGTATCCCGGGGTGTGTCCCGTGGGTGTGCGGCCGTGGGTGTGTGTCCCAGGGTGTGTGCAGAGGGTGTGTGCCATGGGTATGTGTCCCTGGGTGTGCCCCTGGGTGTGCACTGCGGGGTGTGTGCCTGGGTGTGTGCCGCGGGGTGTGTCCCCCCGGGTGTGTATCCCGGGGTGTGTCCCGTGGGTGTGCGGCCGTGGGTGTGTGTCCCCGGGTGTGTGCAGAGGGTGTGTGCCATGGGTATGTGTCCCTGAGTGTGCCCCTGGGTGTGCACTGCGGGGTGTGTGCCTCCGTGTGTGCCACGGGGTGTGTCCCCCCGGGTGTGTATCCGGGGTGTGTCCCGTGGGTGTGCGGCGTGGGTGTGTGTCCCAGGGTGTGTGCAGCGGGTGTATGCCATGGTTATGTGTCCCTGGGTGTGCCCCTGGGTGTGTGCCCCTGGGTGTGCACTGCAGGGTGTGTGTCCCAGGGTGTGTGCGGCAGGCATGCTCCCCTGGGTGTGCCCCTGGGTGTGTGCCCTGGGTGTGTGCCCCTGGGTGTGCACTGCGGGGTGTGTCCCAGGGTGTGTGCAGCGGGCGTGCTCCCCTGGGTGTGCCCTGGGGTGTGTGCAGTGGGTGTGCGTGCCCCTGGCAAGAGGGTGCTACGAGCCCCACCTGTGCCCTGTGCCCAGACAAGCCGTGCAGGTCTCGTCCAGGGCGCCAGGTCAGTCCACTGCCCCTCGCACCCTTGGGCTGAGAGGCGCCTCTGGGCCTGGAGGGTCACTCGGCCTCATCGTCCTGCTGGGCCTTCGTCCTGGTCTTTCAGGCTCACCCCCCCCATGCTCCTCTCCCAGGGTCCCCTCCGTCTCGGGTTGCGTCCCTCTCGGTCTCCCTTGGGGACGGGGCCTCCTGTGGTGTGGGGTCACCACTGGCCCAAAGCATGGCCTCGCCCGCCCCGGAGCTGCACAGCGGGACCCTGGGCTCTTGGCTCGGCCAGGAGGCCTGACCAGCCGGGGCGGGGCTGCCGGGCGGTTCGCGGGGTTCTGGGTGAGCCTCCACGGGGGCCCTGGTGGGGAAACCCTGGGCTCTCCCCCCTGCACCCCGTGCCCTGCCCCGCCCCGCTCCTGCTCTGGCCTCCGTGGTGCGCTGGTCACTGCGCGGGTCGGTGCCCCGCCCCCCAAGGCAGGGTCCTGGAGGGCGCGTTCCCGCAGGTCCACTGGCATCAGGACGCGGGGGCCTGGGGGTGCCCTGCACCCCGCCTGGCATCAGTCCCATCTCTGCCCCCTCCCAGTCCTCCTTCCCAGCGCCGGCCAGTCCCGACTTTGTGACTTCCGTGGCCCGTCACTGGGTGTGAGCCCGAGGTGGGCTGCACCCTCCTCCTCCCTCCTGTCCCACCTCCCAGGACCAAGGGCAGGTCTGGGAGTGGGCGGGCAGTTGGCCA